>NC_134499.1:7483760-7548813 GCF_040206685.1 Ascaphus truei
CTTATTTGTTTCTTTGAGGAGGTAAGAAGGAATTTAGACTAGGGTAATGCAGTTGATGTGGTCTACTTAGATTTTGCAAAGGCTTTTGATACGGTTTCACACAAGAGGTTGGTGTACAAAATAAAGCAAATTGGACTCAGTAATAATATATGCACCTGGATTGAAAACTGGTTAAAGGACAGACAACAGAGGGTTGTCATAAATGGAACTTTTTCAGGTTGGGCTAAGGTCATGAGTGGAGTACCTCAGGGATCTGTACTGGGACCCCTGCTTTTTAACTTGTTTATTAATGACCTTGAGGTTGGGATCGAGAGCAAAATCTCCATCTTTGCTGATGATACTAAATTGTGTAAGGTAATAGAATCAGAGCAGGATGTAATTTCTCTTCAGTAGGACTTGGAGAGACTAGAAACGTGGGCAGGTAAATGGCAGATGAGGTTTAATACAGATAAATATAAGGTTATGCATTTGGGATGCAAGAATAAAAAGGCGACTTACAAATTAAATGGAGATATATTGGGGGAATCCTTGATGGAGAAGGATTTAGGAGTGCTTAGCAGGCTTAGCAATAGTGCCCAATGTCCTGCAGTAGCTGCAAAGGCAAACAAGATCTTATCTTGCATCAAACGGGCAATGGATGGAAGGGAAGTAAACATAATTATGCCCCTTTACAAAGCATTAGTAAGACCACACCTTGAATATGGAGTACAATTTTGGGCACCAATCCTAAGAAAAGACATTATGGAACTAGAGAGAGTGCAGAGAAGAGCCACCAAATTAATAAAGGGGATGGACATTCTAACTTATGAGGAGAGACTAGCTAAATTAGATTTATTTACATTAGAAAAGAGGCGTCTAAGAGGGGATATGATAACTATATACAAATATATTCGGGGACAATACAAGAACTATTCATCCCACGGGCAGTACTAAGGACTCGGGGTCATCCCTTAAGGTTGGAGGAAAGGAAATTTCACCAGCAACAAAGGAAAGGGTTCTTTACAGTAAGGGCAGTTACAGTGTGGGATTCATTACCCATGGAGACTGTGATGGCAGATACAATAGATTTGTTCAAAAAAAGGTTGGACATCTTTTTAGATGGGAAAGGTATACAGGGATATACCAAATAAGTATACATGGGAAGGATGTTGATCCAGGGATTAATTCGATTGCCAATTCTTGGAGTCAGGAAGGAATTCATTTTTCCCCTTAATGGGGTTTTTTGTTTGCCTTCCTCTGGATCAATAAGTAAGTATAGATATAGAATAAAGTATCTGTTGTCTAAATTTAGCATAGGTTAAACTTGATGGACGTACGTCTTTTTTCAACCTCATCTACTATGTAACTATGTAACTATATATGTAACTATGTAACTATGTCCACCTTGTAAGAACGGCAGAAACCCTTTAGAAACATAGGTTGACCCTGTGGAAATCCTACAAATGTATTTATTGTCACTTTGTGGAACTGCCGCCCACTTATCCCATGTACTGTATATAACAATACGACTGCTGGGGAGTGTAATGTGTGTGTAATGTGTGTGTAATATACATATGTGTGAACAAATACCTGTGGTGAAGAAGAACCCCACTAGTTCGGGGGAAACAGGAGGATCCCAGTATCGTGCGCTCGTTCAATAATACATGTGGGAAAGGAGTCCCGTGGCTGGAAACGTGGCAAAACACTGAACACAGACCCACATTGGGTGGGGCAAAGCAAATGTCCCAAATGGAAGTAATGTAACAGTGAGTTAATATTAGAACCAATGTATTCATAATGGGATAAAAATGATGTGGACCACATAAAAATAACGAACATCGAACAAAACTCACAGGCCAGAGATTTGTGACCCAGTTAGACCAGCACGGCAGCGGGATGGGTGTGAGTGACACCAGTGTGCGTATGTCCGGTGGAGAGGGAATCGCAATGTTAACAAACTGGCCCTGGATACAAACCCCTACACACAAGGGGATGGGGGCGATGAACCGGACCGTTGACCAGCCAAGTGGGTTGGTGTATAAGGGAAGGGGGGAGGTATGAGAAGGATCCCTAATGACTAAACCTCCGCTGACCCGATGTCCGTTTCCCAGTGTAAAGGACAGAGCAAGATCTGCCCAAAAGGGTGAGGTAACCGTGAATTTACAACAGTGAGGTTAATCAATACACCCCATGTACTTTTTGCAACACAATACTGACCATATACATAGCACAAGCGCGAAACGCGTTAGAGGATCACTTGGCCCACCTGTATGTTCCTGTGTACTTCCCTCATGGATTAAAATTACCTTGTTTTGACGGCACTTAACTGTTTGGTCCCCATTTTTGCTGCTGTGCTCTTCTGGTTCCCTGTATCCAGCTGGATCAAGTAGGAACCCCTTGTGTCTGACACTGCTGCAGGAGAGGCACGCGCCCTGGAGCCTATACTGACGGTCACACTCAGTGAGTATGTTTCTACTATTATCATTGTCTTATCAATTGCTCTCTTGGACTGTATTACTGGGCTAATATTGCCAACAGGACTGAGAACTGATTATCAATGTGTGCTGTGCATATATATTGAGATTTGCTACTGGATTGATATCACCATCAAGATCTGCACTACCACCTATATACTCACATGCAACTTATGACCATCTTGTTCTGGTTTGAACAGCTTCTGATACCCATGAATGTCTGTGCTGTTAGTGGTTTTTGAGCACTAGTGGGGACTTTGTGGTCTCTTGTTCATCGTAATACTAGGTTGGAGGCTAGAATTCAGTCCTAGGGCTCCTGGTCAGGCTTCCACCGGTACACTTAGACAACACATGGTCACGTGCTTGATGACGTCATGATGCTTGCCTTCTGACTCCCGCAACCATCGCGGACATGAACATTCGGCCAATGACACAGTTTTCTGAGGCCGGGAGCTGTCACGTGGAGCTCGAGGCTGGAGGAGATTCCATCCGGAAGTCCTGTGCACGCGCTGATCGGAGGATTCGCCTAACATAGCGCACCCCACGGTCCTGTGACGCTGCACTTGGTTTCATTCCCTCTGCCAGAACGCTGCCTGTCCGACGTATGGCCGATTACAGGGCTTTCCTGTAAGTTTGTATTGCCTACCGCTGCTGCGGTCTCTGTATTGTGAATATATCACCATCCTGCACTCTTCCGTGTTTTGAGTGATTTATATCATCTGTGCTTCTCTGGTTACTACTTGTTCCGTCTCCCATATGGATATTTACACTGCTTTACTGCAGTCAATGGTTTCTATTATACTGCTGCATTTGGTACACCACTTCACCTTATCTGCTACTCTAGATTAATAGTTCAGCCAGTTACAGGTCTTGTAGATCTGTTTTTCTAACAGGGTTGCACTATCATTGTGTGTTTTGTATTTTCATGTGCCCACTGGTGCGTTGCGCTCCTAGACTTGGTTTGCCAGGGGGGGACGGGGGGGGGGGGGGGGGGGGACACTCCTGCCTCCTCCCAAAGTTCCTTGCCTGTTTGTGATGGGAATTCAAATCCTATGAAGAGGCAGGTTGCCCCAACCCCAGAGTGGTAGAGTGTTCGCTGTTCGTAGTTGGTGGTTCGTGACTCTAATCCAGCAAGGGAGAATTGCTAGTCAGTGTTATTCTTGGATACTTCACCCTGTTATTATACCGTAAGTGTTATTTTTAAGTGTCATTTGTGTTACAGTGTTGTGTTTGCCTGAAAGGGAATAAATCTTCAGTTTATTTAATCATTTTGTCCTGTTCAATCAGTGCCCAGTATATTCGGCGTGAATTAGGTCTGGTCTACCATGACAGTCAAGAAGGCCTGAAATTATCCCATGACAAGTGCCGGTTCTGTCACATCTCAGTAACCTACAGTACATGGGACATATTGTATCTGCCGATGTGATCACCACTAATCTAGCCAAAGTGGAGGCTGTGGTGAATTGGCTGCGACCTGAGAACTTCATGGAGCTACTCTCTGTCCCCAGATTCTGTGGTTACTATCGCCGCTTTGTGGAGGGGTATTCCAGTAAGGCCAAGCCTCTTAATAATCTCCTCAAAATATACCCCGAGGATACAAGGCGAAAGGCCACCTCTGCTAGACAGCCGTTCGATGATAATGGATGACCGACTGCGAGTTGGCCTTCCTGGGCCTGAAGAAGAGCTTAACAGAGGCACCTGTTTTTGCTTATGCTGACCCAGAACAGCCCTACGTTCTCCATGTCTCAATGGCCTAGGTGCAGTCCTGGACCAGAAATTCCCGGAGGGACTTCGACCGTGGCCTACATCAGCTGTAGTTTGACTCCCCGTCCACAAATTGGAGTTTCTCGCCCTCAAGTGGACCATCGTGGACAAGCTCCATGACTACTTTTACGGCGTAACTTTCGAAGTGAGGACAGATAACAATCCACTCACATACATACTAACATCCGCCAAACTGGATGCTACCGGCCACCGATAGCTGGTGGCGTTATCAAACTACAAATTCACGCTGAAATATAAACCTGGGCCCCTGAATATTGGAGCGGATGCTTTATCCCGAAGACCAGGACTGAGCACCACTCCAGACGATGACCTTTGGGAGGAGAACCCGGGACCAGGGATGAGAGCCATGTGCAACACGGCCGCTGTCATAGAAGATAGAGTGGCCTTCTCAGAGTTACTGGTCGTGGATTCCTTAGGATGCCAATCAAAAGGCCTCCCCGCCGCTTACTGGGATCCAGAAGGGATGAACATCACCCATGATAAGATCATAGTGTGGAAGGATATGGTACAATGTCAGATAAGGGACCCCGAAGCTGGCATCATCCGCCAGGCCGTCCAGAAAAACAAGCCTGTAATTCTGAAGCGTGCCCCCAATGACATGGACGCCATCCTCATGCGAGAAGCGGACAAATTCGAGATTGACAATGGTCTCCTCTATACAATACCACAACCACCCAGATTGTAACACGTAGCTCACCACAAACGAAGCGCGACCGTGGTGCTGAGGTAGGGAATTGGTTAACGCCGACCCACAGCCACGCGGGTGCGCCTAGTAGGTAGAGTAGTCGTTCAAGCCAGGTCAGTTTTATAGATTGGAGAATGGTATAAGTACTTGCCAGGTCAGGAGCGGAGAGTTGAGGATCGTCGGAGTGCGTAGCCAAGTTCGGGATTGGAGAGTAGCGGATAGTCGGGGTACGTAGCCAGGTTCAGGATAGGAGAATATCGGATCGTTGGAGTACTTAGCCAAGGTCAGGACTGGAGACAGAAGAATGGTCGTTCGTAGCCGGTTCAGGAGAAGAGAGGTGCGGAATCCAAGAGACAAGCAGGGTGAGGCAACAAGAAGTTAACAGGAAAGGCAGGACAAGACAAGGCAAGGTCACAGGAACTGGAATGCAGCAAGGCACAGCGTCACACTAGACTATGCTCAGCACTGACTGAATGCAGCAGGAAGGTACATAAAGGAGGAGCCTCCAATAGTCAGCCAGGGCAGAACCAGGAAGAAGGCTTCAATAGGCTGCTGGTGCACGGGGGCGTGCCCTGGGATCCAGCCTAATCATGGATGGGGCGAAACCAATCGCGCATCGACCCGGGCGTCTCATGGAGGTCAGAGGGCGGAGCCTGTGGCGCGCATCACTCCCACGCCGGTCCTGTCCATCATCAGAGCGGGGGCGGGGGTTGGAACGCGCGTCGGCGGGGAGGCTGGACGAACGCACCCGTCATGCGTTAGAGCGGGGGCGGAGACAGAATCTACAGACGGGGAATTAGACCGCGCAAGATCTGCGCACGTAGTGGGACCACGAGACCGCACATCCTGAGTGTCCGTCACGGAAGGGTTATTGAGGTGAGGAGACGGTCTGCGACTGCCAGGATGGCGAATCCTCACACAGATAGACGGCAACTGGTTCTCCCCAGGAACCTACAATATAAGGTTCTGCAAGCCTTGCACGATGACCATGGCCATCTTGGTGTGGAGAAGACATTTGGGTTGGTCCGAGACCGATTCTTCTGGCCACGGATGCGAGAATCAGTGGAACGACACTGTCGTCGGTGCCCAAGATGCATCCAGCGCAAAACTCTCCCTACCCGAGCCGCACCAATGGCTCACCTGAAGAGCTCGGGCCCTATGGACTTGGTGTGCATGGATTTCCTGTGCATCGAACCTGACGCCAAAGGTATCTGTAATGTGCTGGTCATCACGGACCATTATACCCGATATGCACAGGCCTTCTCCACCAAAGACCAGAAGGCCATCACGGTGGCAAAGATCCTGTGGGAAAGGTACTTTGTACATTATGGCTTGCCCAACCGCCTTCATTCCGACCAGGGCCGGGATTTTGAGAGCAAACTGATCTGGGAGCTACTCAAACTCCTTAATATCACTAAATCCCGGACAACTCCGTACCATCCGTAGGGTGACGCGCTGCCAGAGCGCTTCAACAGGAAGTTGTTGGATATGCTTGGCACATTGAAAGGAGCTCAGAAGGCAGAGTGGAGCCGGCCCGTGGAAACTATGGTACATGTGTACAACTGAACCCGCCACGAGTCCACCGGGTTCTCCCCTTACTTCCTAATGGTTGGGCGAGAAGCCAGGCTGCCTGTAGATGTGCGTCTGGGGGTATCAACCGATGGGGTACCCAACATGACGCATTTCCGGTACATGCAAAGGCTCCAGGAAAACCTGTAACAGGCTTACCGGCATGCCGATAAGTCCACCGCCCAACTCAACGCCAACAACAAGAGGCGATATGACCACAAGGTCAGACACCGGGAAATCCGTCCTGGAGATGCTGTGCTTCTCCACGACCTCAGAATTCCCGGGAAACACAAACTTGCCGACCGTTGGCAGGACACTGTATTTGAGGTCGAGTCACAGATGCTGGGCCTCCCGGTCTACCGCATAAAAGACGCGGATGGCCGGGAAAGGGTCTGGCACCGTAATCACCTCCGTATCCTGCAAGTGGGAGATGACGAGCCAGAAATACCGGCTACACCACTGGATGGTGAGCCAGAACCAAATGGAGGCTAACAATGACTCCAACCATGAGACCACCAAGGATCATACCGACAATGAAGAAACTGTCATCTAAACCATAGAGGATCCTATGGAGGGACCCTCCCAAAGTCTCGGAGCACCTCCCGGAGGAGCTATGGGTGTAACGCTTGCGTGAACCCACAAACAAGACAAGACCCCGGAACTGAGGTGGGAAGGTTTAGAGCCACACACCCACAGCAGAGGAGGCGTGCCTGGAAGGCGGATAGTCAGCGTAGCCGGGTCTGGGTTTGAGAGAGAGGGTTATTCCTGTATACTTGCCGGGGTCCTGGGTTATAGATAGCTGCGTAGTTGAAGTCCGTAAGCCAATGGTCTGGAGTGGAGAAGACAGCGTAGTAGTGGTCCGTAAGCCTGGGTCGTGGAGTGGAGAGGTAAGCATCGTCGAGGGTAAGCCGGGGTCAGAGCCAGAGAGAGTCCACAAACAAGCCGGGTCGGTACACGAAGGGTCACACTGCAAGAGAATTCTGGAACAAGGCAAGGCAAAACAAAACACAGGATCCGCACAAGGCTACACTTGGTTATGCTCAGCAATGCAACTGAGCACTAGCAGGGCCTTTAAACAGGAAGGAAGCCAATAGCACAGGAGGCGGAGCAGGGGCGCGGCCCCAGTGGAGACCGGGATAGGTGCAGGAGACAAGGGGCTCATTAGGGCTTGACGCGCAGCTGGGGATCGTTGCGCGCCATAACGTGTGCACGTCGCACGCGGAGGGGGCGTGGCGCGTTCAAGGAGGCGGAGCCGAACTCCGTGGCAGAAGTATATGAAGAGCAAGTGTGCACGCGCTCTGTAACGGGAGCGGGGGTGCACGCACTGGAGGAAAGGGGAGCGGAGGCAGCGGCAGCTGCGGTACTTCTGATAAGAGAGGAGGGAACACGCCGCAAGGGACGTGTTCCCCGATTCCTCACAACGGGTAAAGCGCTTCGACGAACAACGCCTACTAGGGTGGCTCCCACTAGCCAACCTCTGGATCCGAGAAGCCCGTGCTTCATTCCTCAAATGAACTTTCCAAATACATTTGTACCCTTAATGTGAGAGGCTGAGCCTCAGGACTATGTCTATTACTCCCCAGAGGGAGCAACTGAAGAACCGCTCAGACGGAGCCAAAGAGTTAGGCGTCCTCCCAATCGGATGACCTACGATTATATTGGCGCACCCCACTATGAGGCTCAGCAGTGGTCTCGGGACAAAATACAGTCTGTGATCACAATGTTCACGGCACTGTACAATCTTGTATAAAGTCATATACACAGTGGTGTGAAAAAGAAAGTACACCCTCTTTGAATTCCATGGTTTTACATATCAGGACATAATAACAATCATCTGTTCCTTAGCAGGTCTTAAAATGAGGTAAATACAACCTCAGATGAACAACAACACATGAGATATTACACCGTGTCATGATTTATTTAACAAAATTAAAGCCAAAATGGAGAAGCCATGTGTGAAAACTAAGTATACCTTATACATAGTTACATAGTTACATAGTAGATGAGGTTGAAAAAAGACATAGGTCCATCCATGCTAAATTTAGACAACAGATACTTGATCCTATATCTATACTTACTTATTGATCCAGAGGAAGGCAAACAAAAAACCCCATTAAGGGGAAAAATTAATTCCTTCCTGACTCCAAGAATTGGCAATCGGATTAATCCCTGGATCAACATCCTTCCCATGTATACTTATTTGGTATATCCCTGTATACCTTTCCCATCTAAAAAGATGTCCAACCTTTTTTTGAACAAATCTATTGTATCTGCCATCACAGTCTCCATGGGTAATGAATTCCACATTGTAACTGCCCTTACTGTAAAGAACCCTTTCCTTTGTTGCTGGTGAAATCTCCTTTCCTCCAACCTTAAGGGATGGCCCCGAGTCCTTTGTACTGCCCGTGGGATGAATAGTTCTTTTTTTTTTCAACTTTGTCTTTATTAGTTTTTTGTGCATACAGACATGAAAATACAGGATATTGATAAATGTTCCTAGTATACACCTAACTAATGGGGACAAACTACAAAAAACAGACACAGGATGGGGAGACGACAGGACAAAACATCAACAGACCAACATCAGCAAAGGAGAAAAGGGGGGAGGGGAGGGGGGGGAGGGGGGAGGGGAAAGGGGATCGGCGAAGCAGAATCACTTTCAACGTGTTTTCAGGTGTCCTGCACCACCACTACTGACGCCCTGCTCCTTACCACCTCTCAGAGGTCTCTGGGCTAGATCCACTTCAGCTTTCGGATTCTATCTATGTGGAATATCGCTAATACCTTGGGGGAACCCTGCTGTCAGACCGTCATATCTAGCTCCCAGCCACCCATCCAAGGAGAACTCACCTAAATCTATCAAAGCCATATTGTGGCATCATTCACCCCCTGGATATCAGTCTGAGCCAACCATAATGACCAGACTTTTTCGAATTTATCGGCCAAATCGTTAACTAAGCTCGTTAACTTATCCATTCGGCAAATGAACCAAATTCTGTTTCTGATTTTGTCTATAGAAGGAATCGCATTCTGATTCCACAATGCTGCGGCCTCACACCTCATAGCGGTAGCAAAGTGTGCTATCAGCTTGTTACCCGATCTAGATACCTCATTCATAGGTTTGCCTAATAAAAATAGCCACGGGTCCAGCTGAATTTTGAGCCCCAAAAAGATCCTCTGCAGCCAATCTCGGATCTGGGTCCAGACCGGCACTATTTTCGGGCAAGACCACAGCATGTGAACCAGATCCCCCTGTTCCCCGCACTGCCTGGGGCAGAGCGGGGAAGAGCCCCGGATGAATTTTGCTAATCTAACTGGGGTGAGATACCAGCGTAACAGTACCTTATATGAGTTCTCCTTCAATGTCGTGCAAATGGAGCTACTAGCTGCTGCGTTGAACACCGCAGACCAGTCCTCGTCCTCTAGTTGGCCCTGAAGATCCTCCTCCCACTGAACCACAAAACGGGGTTTGACTGTCCTGTCCGAGTCAGTGTTCACCACCCCTCTGTATAAGGCAGAGATCAGTCCCCGCGTGTCCGCCCCGCGCACGCAGAGCTGCTCAAAATTCGTTAACGGTGGTCTCACCGGGTGTGCGTTGTAATATGCCCGGACCTGGAGGTACCTCATAAATTCAGTGTTAGGTACACTGGCGACACACTTTATTCCAGCTCGGCTAGTCCCACGAATTCGGGTATACCCGGGTGTATTGAGGTTTGTGACTGTTTTCTGCCCGAGTGCATTGGGTTATTTTCCAGGCAGGGATTGAAGCATTTTATTCCCGCTGGCTGCAATACTGCACAGTATATATATATATATATACTGCATTACAATTCATGAATTTATGCCATCTGGTAGACACGCGAAGCATTGCAGCCTATTAAATCCTAATCATTATCATTTAACAGATCAGCCGCCCGTCAGCCAGGCATGAACCCAGGCTGGGAAGGCAAACGCAACGGGGCTTGTCAGAGGTGAGGAGCGGCGCATTCCAGGTATCTGCCAGGTACATACTGGGTATTTGCTCGAATAAAGTGTGTCGCAGCAGTATGTCTGTTTCCGACTGTAATAATTCAAAAGATTTAATCTTGCCTCTACCCTCCAGGTCCTTCAATCGCCTAATCCCCAATTTACGCCAAAGCGGGAAACTCTTGTCTGCCAAACCAGGAGCAAAATCCGGATTGCCGTATAGAGGCGCCATAAGAGTGTGTTTGGAGGTTATCGAGCTATTACCTTTAGAAGCCTCCCAGACCGAGAGTGAGTTGAGAACAGAGGTCAGCGGAATGAGTACATCCTTCACCCGTGTCCTCGGGTACCAGATCAGGTCCTTGAGCTCAAGCGGGGCGCACACCTCCCTCTCCAGCGCCACCCAACGCCTGAGCTCAGGATCTCCATGCCACTGCGTAATTTGGCACAATTGTGCCGCTTTGTAGTAGGATATAACGCGCGGAACCGCCAGGCCACCAGCTTCCTTAGCTTTCTGCATCATTTTTACTTTAATCCGTGGTTTTTTACCGTTCCAAATAAATTGTGAAATTGCTTTTTGAAGCCCTGTAATGTCTGCTCGTACCACGGCAATCGGGAGAGTTTGAAACAGATATAGAATCCGGGGAAGGATATTCATCTTGACGCTATAGATCCTCCCCAACCAAGAAATACCATATGCCTTCCAATCCTGTAGCTCTTTTTTGAGAGTCCTCAACAGCTTGGGATAGTTAGCCTGATATAGAGAGCTTGTCTTTTTCGTGATATGCACTCCTAAGTATTTCATGGAAGCAGGACGCCACCTAAACTCAAAATTGAGTTCTATCAGCTTCTCCATTTCTCTTGGTATGTTGAGGCTTAAGGCCTCTGATTTGGTCTGATTTATTTTAAATCCAGAGATCTGGGCAAAACGCTCTAGAAGCTCGAACAGATTGGGTAGCGAGATAAGCGGCTTGGTAAGGGTTAGAATGATGTCATCTTCGTACAAAGCCACTTTGTGCTCCTGGGAGTAGATTTGTACTCCAGAGATATCAGTGCTGTTCCGAATTTGTGCTGCAAGTGGCTCAATGCATAAGGCGAATAGCAGGGGCGAAAGCGGGCATCCCTGCCTCGTGCCACTTTTAATTGGAAATAGATCTGAGGGGAATCCCTGGTGGACCACCCTAGCTGCTGGTGCAGCATATAATGCTTTGACTGCCTGTTGGAATATGCCTCCAAACCCAAATGCTCCAAGCGTGGACTCCAAGTATGGCCAATCAATCCTGTCGAAGGCCTTTTCCGCATCTAGGCTTAAGTCTATACTTCGAATCTCGTTGGCTCCTATAAAGTCTATTATATCCACAATCCTTCTAGTATTGTCGGCCGCTTGTCTATTTCTAATGAAGCCAACTTGATCCGGGTGGATAAGCCTCGGCAGGATTACATTTAATCTGTTGGCCAGTAATTTAGAATAGATTTTAACATCTGTATTAATTAATGATATTGGCCGATAGCTTTGGCAACTAGTGGGATCTTTATCCTCTTTATGAATTACTGAAATTGACGCTTGGAGCATCTGCCCCGTGAAAGGCTCTCCTGCTAGCACTCCATTAAACAGCCGGAGCATGTGTGGAGCTAAGACTCCGATAAATTTTTTATAATACAGGTTGGAGAACCCATCCGGGCCTGGGGCTTTTGACGCTTTTAAATTTTTTACTACCGCTTCCAATTCCTCCCCTGTAAAGTCGCGTTGGATTGCCTCTCGCTCTAATCTGGTCAATTGTGGCAAGGCTGCGTCCGCCAGGAATTTCCGCAGTGTACTACTTGTCCTAGCGTTGTGAACCACCTTCTCCCCATTGTATAGCTGTGCGTAAAATTTCGCAAACTCCCCTACTATAACTTTGGGGTTAGAGGAGACCCGCCCCTCTGCTGTTGTGATAGACTGAATATTAAAATTTGGTTTCCGATTGCGGAGTCTGGTGGCTAGCATAGTATCCGGTTTATTAGCTTTCTCATAAAACTTCCTCTGTGTCCAACTCATGTCTTTCTCAGCCCTGGAGGTAAGGAGGAGGTTTAGTTCAATCCTAACATCCTTCAGCTCCTTCAACGTATCCTCTCTACCTGTCCGGTTATGTAGTATAGAGAGCTCGTGTAACCGTTGATATAGCTGAGTTAATTTGGCTTCCTTTTTCTTTTTACTGTTCGCAGCTATACCGATTAGTACCCCTCTTATCGTGGCCTTGTGAGCCTCCCATAACATAGTCTGGGATTCCACACTACCACTGTTTATCCGAAAGTAATCCGAAATTTCGGCTTTGACTTTTTTCTGTATATCCGGAATTTTAATTATAGATTCGTTTAGCTTCCAGTTTGCTCCTGGCTTGACAGACCCAATTTGACTGCATCTTAGCTCTATCGATGCATGGTCCGACCATGTAATATCATGTATGCTTGTGTCGGAGATTTGTGGGACCATTCTGCCAGATACAAAGAAGTGGTCAATCCTACTGTAGCTGTCATGGGGATGGGAATAGAAGGAGTAGCTACGGTCTCCTTGGTGCTGCTCTCTCCATATATCCACTAGGCCAATTTGTTTTAGTCCTTTCAGTAAGGGGGTATTTCCCTCCCTCCTTATGGTTTGCTGGGACGTGGCGCGATCAACTCTCGGGTTTATGACCGTGTTGAAGTCACCACCCAAGACTATATGTCCCTCAGCCCACTGCTGTAACTTCTGGAAGAATGCGTTGAAGAAGTCTGTTTGTCCTTCACTAGGTGCGTATACACATGCCAGCGTCATTCTGGCCTGCTTGAGGAGCCCTACCAGCACAATGTACCTTCCCTTTGGATCTCTTTTGATCTTTTCAACCTGGAAGGGGGTGTTATTATGTATCAATATAGATACTCCTTTCTTTTTTTCCGCACCTGACGCTAGAAAGAACTGTCGGAAGTGTGAGTCTAGGAATTTTGGGCTGTTCCGTGAGCTGAAGTGTGTTTCCTGGAGGAAGACCACATCTGCCCTTCTCCTTTTAAACTCTGAGAAGGCGACCCTCCTCTTATGTGGACTATTGAGCCCTTTGGCATTTTGTGAAATAAAAATTACCGCCATGTTACGGTGTGGCGTGTGTGTGGTAGTAGTTTATAATCAAACTTGCTCTTACCCAGATCCCTGGGCTCTTGATGGACTTGTGATTCGTAGTGCTGGCACCTGTAGAGCGGCTTCTGTCTTTCGCCTATTGGGGCTGGGGTGAGGAAGGGATAAGACATGAGGGAAGAACACACATATATATCACACATAAAAACAAAAAGAACCGTATTGGTCCTGGTAGACCTCGGGTTCATTGCCCGGTAGAGATCTTCTCTCCCTGGCCCCCCCTCCCTCCTGGTCCAGTTCCATGGCTCCAAATACCGGCCATGGACATCCGGGTCCTTGCCAGGTAGGTAGGTCATGCCCCACCTCCTGGAGTTGACGCACATACCTGCAGGCAGAGTGGTGGCTACTCCCCCCCCCCCCCCCCCGCCGGCAGTTATGCTTAGCCAAAACCTGACAGCTAACCCCTAAACTAAGTGAAATTTTAACCATTATTAACCATAGTTTTAACCATAACTATCCCTATCTCTCCTCTCTTACCCCAGATTCACTCCCTACTCTATCTCTCTAAACCCTAAACTAATTATTCCCTTAATTCAACAACCCCCTCTTCTTCCAACATCGTATCCCTCTTGCTCTTGATCCCAGCCGGCTCTCATAAGATATCACCCATGGGGATTTATTCCTTCCTGACATAATTTTGATGCTGTCTAATTATTTATTTATTTATTTATTTTCCCCTCTGTGCCCCTTAACACCTCTATAGGTCTAAACTCCCATTTGTGCTCTCATTGCTTTTGGGTCCCCCCGCACTCCCCCCAACCCCCCCTCCACCTCCGCGGCCAATTTCCTCTAAGTTATGAGGCCTCCGCCCCCCGCGTCGCCATCAGAGTTCCAGTCCCCATCCCCTTGCTTCTTCATGTGCCTCTCCCCGGCGGCGGAACTCGCGCGCCTCCGCCAGGGAGAACCGCACCACTTCCGGAACGGCGCTTCCCTCTAGTCGTCACTCTGACATCCGCTGGGTCCTCTGTTGGCGTCTCATTTGCCGCTCTCGCGAGATCTGGCACATCCACGTCACTGGTCTGGGCGAGGCGGGCTCAGTCGGAGGTGGATCCTCACGGAGAGAAGGCGGGTCCGGAGGCAGCTCCCTGGGCGGGTCTCGCTAGCGGAGCATTCTCTCCCGCCGAAAACCTCGCCGCCATGGAAGTCCTCGCTCCCAGTCTCCTCCTTCCAACCCAGGTAAGTTGAAAGTCGCCATTTTAGGACCCGAAAAGTGGTGCTACCTCCATAGGATCCACGCTTGATAATTAAGTCCCCGTGGCTTGCTAACTTAGCGCTGGCAATGTCCCCCGCTAGGGTGATTGTTCGGCTGTTCATAAGGGTATCAACTTTCTTATTTACCGCAACAGGCGCAACATAACTTCATTATCTTTATTCCAACAGTAGCTTAGGGACTTTTGCCTCCCCCTCCGTCTTTATCCAGTCTCCTTTCCTTTGGTGAGGAGGATCCCGGCCTTCTCGGTGGAGTGTCCGCCTTATGCCCTTGTTGGTCACCCTCCGGTACAGTGTCCGGAGTCCCCCGCACCCCCAGTTTTTTCAAAAAGGCTGCCCCCTCCGATGGGTGTTTGAGCACGTGTGGTCAGCCATTTTTTATGGCCACTAGGGCAAATGGAAAGGCCCATCTGTAACGGACCTCACTGTCTCTTAAAGCCCTTGTGACGTGGGCTACAGCTCTCCGCCGGGCCAGAGTGAGGGGGGACAAGTCTTGAAATACCGTGAGGGTGATGCCTTCGAAGGTAATATGTGGGGTGGCTCGAGCAATCCTACTCACCTCCTCCTTTATGGAGAAGTAGTGGAGCCGAAGGATAACATCTCTAGGGGGATTTGAGGGCATTGGCCTTGATCGTAGGGCCCTATGGCACCTATCCATCCTTAATTCAGAATCCTGTTTGTCCGGTAGGATAGAGGCCATCCAGCGGGTCAGCAGGGCCTCCGGGTCCAGTATTTCCTCAGGGATCCCCCGGACTCTCAGGTTATTCCGCCTGTCCCTATTTTCCCCATCTTCTTGGCGGGACTCTAGGTCAATCACTCTCTGCTCCAAGGCTTGCACCCGTGCGTTGGTTTCCTTATGTAGTTTAGAGCTGACATCCATTCGCTCCTCCAGTTCATTAGTCCTTGTCCCAATCTGTAGGATATCTTGCCGGAGCCCCTCCACCTCCCCCCTGAAGAAGGATTTCAAATCCACTAGCAGCCGGGATATTTCTTTTTTTATTACTTTAGACTGCTCCGCCGCTGCCCTCGAGCCCTCTGCATCTTGGGCTGAGTCGGAGTCAGATACTGCTGACAGCTCCACTGCCCCAGCCTTGCTTTGGCCGGTGAAGTAGGCCCGAACATCTGACTTGCGGCGGGTCTTTTGTCTCGTCGCTGCCATAATTCTTTTGGGCTTATGTGCCGATCCAGGGAGAGTTTAGGTGTCCTTAGCGCTATTGCAATTATTTCCAAAGTCAGTTTTGATATAGATTAATTGCTATATTCTGCCGGCGGTTGGTGGAGCTGTGTAACTACACTACCATCTCCGACCAGCCGCGCATGCGCATCCCGAATAGTTCTTTTTAAAGCTCCTTGTATTGTCCCTGAATATATTTGTATATAGTTATCATATCCCCTCTTAGACGCCTCTTTTCTAATGTAAATGTAGCCCTCTTTCCCCCACCCTATGTGAGATTGGGGTGGGTTGGTGTATCTGACTACGTATCAGTGTGGTGCAGTTCCTGTTTGGCAACCAGGAGAGCTGAGCTTCCGCTACGGGGAACCTGGGGTATATACTTACACTCGGTGCAGCGCCTCCACTGATGAGGGATCCCAACGGGGTGGGAGTGTGCCCTCACCAGAACAACCATACAGTAAATACACACCGTGTGAATAAACAGTATTTGTTGAGCTTGAACTGTAACTCCAATGAAACTCTCTTTGCATAACATCAATACAGCATATGAATAACAGTGCATCACCCTAAATGCATACAATGCCCTCACCCACATGTCCATCCTCACATTCCCCTCAGTCTATTGAGTGTCCACAACAATAAAGAAAGTGTGAGTGTGAAGGATAGCGCTTCCCTGTGTTGGGGCCCGGTGGTGCACTTAATATATACTACCTCCCTGATCAGTCCTGATCAGGAAAATCTTTGGAACTCAGCAACACTGCACAGTGATCCCACGCCGTGCTGCGCTGCTCTCTGCAGGAATGGATGCACACGCTGACTCCACAGGGAAGGGATCTCCAGCCGGAATGATCCTTTATCACAGTCTCTGCTACATGCTGTACTGACAGTCAGGCACTGTCATGCAGCATTCCTCTTTCTCTCTGAGTATGGTGAAGGAGTCCCTGTCCTAAGGCCGACCCTATACCATACAGTTTCCCTCTACAGTGTCTCAGGGGACTAACTGGGCCCTGGGGATATACCTCTACCCTAGTCCCTACAGGCAGAAGATCTCTCACTGTAGATTCTGTCTGATCCCAGACTCTGGCAGCTCACAGCGTGCACTGGCACTGGTGATATTACACACACTGAATACCTTAGAAAGCAACCCCCCCTTCTTCCTATGAGGGGCCTCTCACTGACACAGTCAACTAACTGCTGTGGCTGCACTTAAAGCCACACTGTCTCTTCTTGTCAGAGCACACAGCACTGCAGCTGTGTCACTGACAAGACTTACACACACCTAAGGGCAGGGTCACTACCTAAGGGGCCTTCCCTATGAACTAACCCACTAACCTAGTGGGGAGAGGGACCTACCGGGGGCCTGGGGATAACTTGGCCTAGTGTAAGAAGCCCTTCTTCCTTACACACTTCCTGCTCCCAGCTCCAACTGACTAGCGTGGTCCCCGCAACATTGTATCCTTCTTCCACAGGAGAAGCTGCAAACCCTATTTGCTGGCCGGCTGCACGTGATGTGGGTGAAAGGACAGTCCCCAGAGGCTGCTGGGAATTGTAGTCCACCCAGGACCTCTTTAGCATTGGGACCGCGTGGACTCCCTTTACTGTGCCTGTGCGACCTCTAGAGGGCCTTCCTGCCTCTCTGCCTTCTCAATGGTGAACCGGCGAGCCAAAAGGGACATGGCCACATTCTCCCCCTGGTGAAAATACCAATGTCCCCGCTTAGAGGACAGCATCACAAAGCACAGAGTTATATAATAAAAATGCAGGGCATAGTATATACAACTTATCACAGGTGCCTTTACCATCAACAGTGCATAACTTAATCATAACCGTTATACCCGAGGCCAGCTGAGTGTTTGCTGTTTGCTGTGACCAATTGTGGGGTGGCCCTAACTGATGTGGGGGTACCTCACTTTGACTTTTGTGAGCCTCCGCAAACTCATGGTCCGGTGCAACAGTCACTGGTTCCATACTACTTCCTCCCCCTGGTGGAAGGAATAGCACAGTGTCTCTTGGCCAGCCCTTTACCCAGCCATCCGCGGCATGGATGCGGTAGGCCAGGAAATCTGGACCTTTTCCGCGGTCCACCACATGGTGAATGGAGCGCTCCTTTTTGTGCTTAAAGGAGTCAAATTTCAATGGAGCATTCACAACACAGTCCTTGTCCCTAAGCACTTGGGAGACTTCCACTGGGAAGCGAGCAAGTAGCAATGTCTCTGTGCTCAAAGTCTCTGTTTCATCCTGCAGGAGGCAAAGGGTTGATACCTTACCACTGCATTGATTCACGGTGTCCAGCAGGTCATCAGGAATGCTGACTGTTACCACCTCAGCTGCACTGGACATCAGGGTAGAGTTGAATTGTCCCTCCACTTGGCAGATGGCCGGTACACACTGTTGATCCTGTACTGCCTGGTAGCAATCATTTGCTAGAAACTCGGGAGCGTTGGATCCCAATCCTGGGACCATTTGAGTTGGAACGCACGGGCTCCCAGGTTGACACGAGCCGTCTTTTTGGACTGGGTCCCACACCGTAACCTCTTCTTCTACGTCCGGTGCCTCCATCGGAGCCTGTGGGGAGTAACAGGGTATCTCACCCCTCCGCTGGCTTGCGATGTTATCCTCTTCCTTCGGTCTCATCTCCGGCTGTTCCTCCGACACACTGGGAGTCGCCATGGCCGTGGGACTCTTCCGCGGTTCCGGCCGCACCAGCGCTTGCTCTGGGGGAACGTCAATGTACAACGGGGCCACAGCCAGGTCATGAGCAATCTCACCTCGGGCCCACGGGCCCACCGCAGAGCATGCGGCAGCATCTGGATACACCTCTTTTAGGGCCCACGGGCCCACAGCAGGCTCTGTATCCGCCGAGATAGTTGACTCTTGATCTTTGCAGGAGTGGTCCGGCGGCTGGCGCATCACCACGAGATGTTGGTCGCTGGAATCACTAAGAGATGATGGGGGTAGAGACACCTTACACTGTGATTCCGGAATCTGCGGTTCTGGAATCTGTACTGAGTCACTCACATTGCGGGGACGGAGCTCTGGGTTTCCCGCCAGTCCGGGGCAGATTTTTGCAACACAATTTAGTGCTGGCTTGCAGTCAGCAGCACGTGTGCTCTACTGATTTGGCGGGAGACGCCATTGTGGGTACGACTCACTGGATGAGGAAGCCTCCATTTTGATCACAGTTCTGTTAATTTCACTAGGGCTCTCTGCGTATATAAGAGGGTAGCCTTCTGGTGGGGCCTCTGGGAAATGTAAAGTCAGAGGGGCATTTTTCCGGCATATTTCCTTATCCGCCACTAGCCATAGTCTACTCCACTGTTCAGTGGTATCGTACTCGTGCTCTATCTTCCTCCACCTTTGGTCTAGGCCCAGGAGTCCCCTTAGGGCATCACAAATTTCCTTCAACTTCACCGCACTAGTGGAAACATTCCCTACTACTACGACATGTCGCGGGGATACTTTTGTCCACCAAGCCCATTCGTGGATCTCATGGCTGGAGGGCACAAACATGGTTGGGACTTAACTGGCACAATTGGACACAAAAATAGAATAGGGCACCCCAGGTCTGAATCTAAGCAGCGCCTCCAAATGTAGCCCTCTTTCCCCCACCCTAAGTGAGATTGGGGTGGGTAGGTATCTGACTATGTATTAGTGTGGTGCGGTACCTGTTTGGCAACCAGGAGAGCTGAGCTTCCGCCACGGGGAACCTGGGGTATATACTTACACTCGGTGCAGCGCCTCCACTGATGAGGGATCCCAACGGGGTGGGAGTGTGCCCTCACCAGAACAACCATACAGTAAATACACACCGTGTGAATAAACAGTATTTACTGAGCATGAACTGTAACTTCAATGAAACTCTCTTTGCATAACATCAATACAGCATATGAATAACAGTGCATCACCCTGAATGCATACAATCCCCTCACCCACATGTCCATCCTCACATTCCCCTCAGTCTCTTGAGTGTCCACAACAATAAAGAAAGTGTGAGTGTGAGGGATAGCGCTTCCCTGTGTTGGGGCCCGGTGGTGCACTTCATATATACTACCTCCCTGATCAGTCCTGATCAGGAAAATCCTTGGAACTCAGCAACACCGCACAGTGATCCCACGCCGTGCTGCGCTGCTCTCTGCAGGAATGGATGCACACGCTGACTCCACAGGGAAGGGATCTCCAGCCAGAATGATCCTTTATCACAGTCTCTGCTACACGCTGTACTGACAGTCAGGCACTGTCATGCAGCATTCCTCTTTCTCTCTGAGTATGGTGAAGGAGTCCCTGTCCTAAGGCCTATACCATACAGTATTCCTCTAGTGTCTCAGGGGACTAACTGGGCCCTGGGGTATACCTCTACCCTAGTCCCTGCATGCAGAAGATCTCTCACTGTAGATTCTGTCTGATCCCAGACTCTGGCAGCTCACAGCGTGCACTGGCACTGGTGATATTACACACACAAAATACCTTAGAAAGCAACCCCCCCTTCTTCCTATGAGGGACCTCTCACTGACACAGTCAACTAACTGCTGTGGCTGCACTTAAAGCCACACTGTCTCTTCTTGTCAGAGCACACAGCACTGCAGCTGTGTCACTGACAAGACTTACACACACCTAAGGGCAGGGTCACTACCTAAGGGGCCTTCCCTATGAACTAACCCACTAGTGGGGAGTGGGACCTACCGGGGGCCTGGGGGTAACTTGGCCTAGTGTAAGAAGCCCTTCTTCCTTACACACTTCCTGCTCCCAGCTCCAACTGACTAGCGTGGTCCCCGCAACATTGTAGCCT
The DNA here is from genome assembly GCF_040206685.1 of Ascaphus truei. Taxonomy (NCBI): domain Eukaryota; kingdom Metazoa; phylum Chordata; class Amphibia; order Anura; family Ascaphidae; genus Ascaphus; species Ascaphus truei. The sequence goes on from NC_134499.1 coordinate 7,504,533, forward strand.
TCTTCCACAGGAGAAGCTGCAAACCCTATTTGCTGGCCGGCCCCACGTGATGTGGGTGAAAGGGCAATCCCCAGAGGCTGCTGGGAATTGTAGTCCACCCAGGACCTCTTTAGCATTGGGACCGCGTGCGCTACTCTTACTGCGCCTGTGCGACCTCTAGAGGGCCTTCCTGCCTCTCTGCCTTCTCAATGGTGAACCGGGGAGCCAAAGGGGACCTGGCTACATAAATAAATCTAATTTAGCTAGCCTCTCCTCATAAAAGTTAGATTGTCCATCCCCTTTATTAATTTTGTGGCTCTTCTCTGCACTCTCTCTAGTTCCATAATGTATTTTCTTAGGATTTGTACCCAAAATTGTACTCCATATTCAAGGTGTGGTCTTTCTAGTGCTTTGTAAAGGGGCATAATTATGTTTACTATTATTATGATTCAATAGCTTGTAGAACCACGTTTAGCAGCAATAAATTGAAGTAATCGTTTTGTGTATGACTTTATCAGTCTCTCACATCGTTGTGGAGGAATTTTGGCCCACTCTTCTTTACAACGTTGCTTCAGTTCATTGAAGTTTGTGGGCATTTGCTTATGCACAGCTCTCTTAAGGTCCAGCCACAGCATTTCAATCGGGTTGAGGTCTGGACTTTGACTGGGCCATTGCAACACCTTGATTCTTTTCTTTTTCAGCCATTCTGTTGTAGATTTGCTGGTGTGCTTGGGATCATTGTCCTGTTGCATGACCCAATTTCAGCCAAGCTTTAGCTGTCGGACAGATGGCCCCACATTTGACTCTAGAATACTTTGGTATACAGAGGAGTTCAAGGTTGACTCAATGACTGCAAGGTTCCCAGGTCCTGTGGCTGCAAAACAAGCCCAAATCATCACCCCTCCACCACTGTGCTTGACAGTTGGTATGAGTTGTTTGTGCTGATAGGCTGTTTTGGTTTTTGCCAAACGTGGCGCTGTGCATTATGGCCAAACATCTCCACTTTGGTCTCGTCTGTCCAAAGGACATTGTTCCAGAAGTCTTGTGGTTTGTTCAGATGCAACTTTGCAAACCTAAGCCGTGCGGCCATGTTCTTTTTAGAGAGAAGAGGCTTTCTCCTGGCAACCCTTCTAAACAAACCATACTTGTTCAGTCTTTTTCTAATTGTACTGTCATGAACTTTAACATTTAACATGCTAACTGAGGCCTGTAGAGTCTGAGATGTAACTCTTGTTTTTTTTGCTATTTCTCTGAGCATTGTACGGTCTGACCTTGGGGTGAATGTTTTCCACTTTTGAATAATCTTTCTCACAGTAGAATGATGGACTTTAAATGGTTTGGAAATGGCCTTATAACCCTTCCCAGATTGATGGGCAGCAACACTTGCTTCTCTGAGATCATTGCTGATGTCTTTCCTCCTTGGCATTGTGTTAACACACACCTGAATTCTCCACTGCTAATTCTCCACTGTCGGCTTTTATAGAGGTGGTCACACTTGCTGATGATCAATTAATGAAGGGCATTTGATTAGCAGCACCTGTCTGCTACTTAGCATCTTAATTCCTATGGAAGCAGTAAGGGTGTACAGTACTTAGTTTTTCACAAATGGCTTCTCCATTTTGGCTTTATTTTTGTTAAATAAATCATGACACGGTGTAATATGTCATGTGTTGTTATTCATCTGAGGTTGTATTTACCTTATTTTAAGACCTGCTAATGAACAGATGATTGTTATTATGTCCTGATATGTAAAACCATGGAATTCAAAGAGGGTGTACTTTGTTTTTCACATGACTGTGTGTATATATATATATATATATATATATATATATATATATATATATATATATATATATATATATATATATATATATATATATATATATATATATATATATATATATACAGTATGTGTGTGTGTGTGAGTTTATCTTTGGTTGCCTGCAGTAAAATCGTTGTCTTATCCCAAATGTGTAATTCTTTATGTGTCCTGTAACGGGGTAATTCCACACAGCAGCATCCCGTACATGTGGAGGCGCTACCGAGCATCACTCAGGTGCACCCCAGGTTCCCAGCGGCGGAGGCTCAGGCCTCCTGGGCACCACAGGTACTGCGCCACACACATACACCGTAGCCACACATCTCCCAGGGGGTGGGGGAAAGTGCGCTATGTTTATATTCTTCAGGGTGTCAGATTTATTCTCATTGGGATCCCCGGGAGACACGGACTGCCTGCTTTTTCCGTTTAATATGATATAGAAATATATATTTAGTTTGTGACATTCCAGAGACCTGACTTTTTCAATTATTAAATAAATTATATACGGCTACAAAAATAGTAATGTGTAGAGTAGATATTACTTATTAGAGAGCTGTGGTAATTTATTTCTTGAAAGATCGTTACCAGCAGTGCAGGGGTTAAGCAGAATCTTCCCCCCCATCACTCAGTCCCCAGCAGTGCAGGAGTTAAGCAGAAGCTTCCCCCCTTAGTCCCCAGCAGTGCAGGGGTTAAGCAGAAGCTCCCCCAGTCTGGTCAGGGCAGGGGTTAAATAGAAGCCCAGTCTCCAGCAGTGTAGGGGTTAAGTAGGCCACCCAGTCTCCGGCAGTGCAAGGATTAAGTAGAAGCCCTCCCAATCCCCAGCATGGCAGGGGTTAAATAGAAGCCCACAGTCTCCAGCAGTGCAGGGGTTAAATAGAAGACCCTCTGCCTCCCCCAGTCCTCAGCAGTACAGGGGTTAAGTAGAAGCTCTGACAGTCTCCAGCATGCAGGGGATAAGTAGAAGCCCCCCACTGTCCACAGCAGTGCAGGGGTTAAGTAAAAGGCCACCCCCCCCCCCCACTAGTGCAGGGGTTAAGCAGAGGCCCAGCAGTGCAGGGGTTAAGCAGAGGGCCAGCCCTCCCAGCAGTGCAGGGGTTAAGCAGAGGCCCAGCCCTCCCAGCAGTACAGCCCCCGTGTGTCCATACACAGCAGTGCAGGGGTTAAGCAGAGGGCCAGCCCTCCCAGCAGTGCAGGGGTTAAGCAGAGGCCCAGCCCTCCCAGCAGTGCAGCCCCCGTGTGTCCATACACAGCAGTGCAGGGGTTAAGCAGAGGGCCGGCCCCCGTGTGTACAAACACAGCAGTGCAGGGGTTACACAGAGGGCCTGCCCCCGTGTGTCAAACACAGCAGTGCAGGGGTTAAGCAGGGGGGCGGCCCCCGTGTGTACAAACACAGCAGTGCTGGGGTTAAGCAGAGGGCCAGTCCCCGTGTGTACAAACACAGCAGTGTAGGGGTTAAGCAGGGGGCCGGCCCCCGTGTGTACAAAGACAGCACTGCAGGGGTTACACAGAGGGCCAGTCCCCGTGTGTACAAACACAGCAGTGCTGGGGTTAAGCAGAGGGCCAGTCCCCGTGTGTACAAACACAGCAGTGTAGGGGTTAAGCAGGGGGCCGGCCCCCGTGTGTACAAACACAGCAGTGCAGGGGTTACACAGAGGGCCTGCCCCCGTGTGTACAAACACAGCAGTGCAGGGGTTAAGCAGAGGGCCTGCCCCTGTGTGTACAAACACAGCAGTGCAGGGGTTAAGCAGAGGGCCTGCCCCCGTGTGTACAAACACAGCAGTGCAGGGGTTAAGCAGAGGGCCTGCCCCTGTGTGTACAAACACAGCAGTGCCTGCCCCTGTGTGTACAAACACAGCAGTGCAGGGGTTAAGCAGAGGGCCTGCCCCTGTGTGTACAAACACAGCAGTGCTGGGGTTAAGCAGAGGGCCTGCCCCCTTGTGTACAAACACAGCAGTGCAGGGGTTAAGCAGAGGGCCTGCCCCCTTGTGTACAAACACAGCAGTGCAGGGGTTAAGCAGAGGGCCTGCCCCCGTGTGTACAAACACAGCAGTGCCTGCCCCCGTGTGATGCTGCCCTATAGCAGGACTCAGTGTGAGGGCCGAGCCCCTGGGAGGGTCCCCTGGATTCCTTGGGTGCCCAGGAGAGGGGCACAAGGTGGCACATGGCAGCCTGGGCTCAGCACGGCAGCATGCAACAGGCAGCCTCTGTGCCAGGCTCCCCTCCAGCTCTGCTCTGAGCACAGGGGCAATGAGGGGCAGCAGCGCCAGGAGGGGCAGGGCAGGTAGGAAGGATATATACACTATATATATTAATGTGCCTGCCATTCTCTCTGTGTGCTCTCTGTGTGCTGTGTATACTTATTATTGTATATTGTTTTTATCACTATTATTGTTATTATTATCATCTTTTGGCACCAACATATTCTGCAGCGCAGTACAATGTGGGAGTCAGGACAGTAACAGTGTGTGTCCTCCCAGGAGACATTTGCTGGTTGGGGGGAATGTTAGGGTAAGGGGCGTGTGTGTTAAGTTTGGGGGGTATTGTAGTGGGTTAGGGTAAGGGAGGTATGTTCGGGTTAGTGGGTATGTTAGGGTGGTGGGTATGTTCGGGTGGTGGGTTAGGGTTAGTGGGTATGTTAGGGTGGTGGGTTAGGGTAAGGGGGGTATGTTCGGGTTGGGGTGGTGGGTTACGGGGGTATGTTAGGGTTGGGGCAGTGGGTTAGTGTTAGGGGGCATGTTGAGGTAAGGAGTGTATGTGTTAAGGTTGGGGGGGCATGTTGTGGTTGTGTGTTATGTTAGGGTAAGGGGGTATGTTGGGGTTAGGGGGTATGTTAGGGTTCGGGGGGATATTTTATGATAAGGGGGTATGTGAGCTGGGGTGGTAGGTGTGGGTTGGGGGAGTATGTTAGGGTAAGATGGTATGTGGCTTGGGGGGTATGTTAGGGTATGGGGGTGTGTTGTGGTAAGGGGGTATGGCTGTGTAACATCAAAGTGTCACATTTAAAGTGTCTGTAGAGTTAATTTTGGAGATGAAATTGGAGGTGAAGATTAGAGGAAGATCTGGACTCTGCACAACAACAACTTTGCAACAGTGAGAACTTTATTTTCTAAATGCTGTGATTATTTGTACTCTTCCTATCCTCCAATAACTGGGAAGTCTCTCCCCTACATCTCACTATGCCCCCCCCTACTGCTTTTTCTGTTTACAGTTTCCTCACTCCTTTGTGAACATCTCTGTTCTCTCCAACTTCCCCACTCCCTTCATCTCTCCTCCCCTCCACCTACTGTATGCCTGTGCCCATACACTGCACCATTATTTATACACCTCTCTCCCAACAACGTCTTTACTCCTCAATAAAAAACACCCACAAATCCTCTATTCACACCCTCTATCTACTCCTTCCTGCTTCTGGGGATCTCCCCTAAGCCAGAACCCAGACATACACACCTGCTGTCACACACGCCTCCCTGCCATCTCTTCCCCTGTAAATTGTGTTAACCTTCTAATTTAATACTGACCAACCTTAAAACTCGCCCCGCAAATCAAGCCTCCCAACAGCCTGCACACATGGCTATTGTCCCACACCCACAGTCACTCCTACCACCCATTGTACAGCACTTATTCCCTCACCTGCTGTCTCTGTAACTCTCCCATCATACCACTTAGACTGCGCTTATAGTGCCGGTGACTGTGACGTCACGCTGCGGTCGCTGGAAAAATCAAATTGAGATGACTTCCAGTGATCGCGACCAAGCCGTCGCGTCACGCTTACTATTAGCGCATGCGACAGCGGCAATGCATTTGTTTTGCCGCTACGTCACCGGCGCTATAAGCACAGCCTTAGACTGTAAGCTCTTCGGGGCAGGGGTTTCCTTTTCTATTGTCTGATTTTGCTGCACTTATTGTATTATAATTCCCTGTACTGTGTTCTTTGTGAAGCGCTGAGTACACTTTTGGCGCTATATAAATAAAGATATACAATACAATGTGGGTAAGGGGGTATGTTAGGGTAAGGGGGTATATGGGTTGGGGTATGTGGGTGGGAGGGTATGTTAGGGCAAGGGGGTATGTGGGTGGGGGTATGTTAGGGTATGGTGATATGGGGGGTATGTTAGGGTAAGGGTGTATGTGGGTTAGGGTAAGGGGGTATGTTGGTAAGGGGGTATGTGGGTTAGGGTAAGGGGGTATGTTAGGGTAAGGGGGTAGTGGGTAAGGGTGTATGTGGGTTAGGGTAAGGGGGTATGTGGGTAAGGGGGAATGTTAGGGTAAGGGGGTATGTGGGTTGGGGGGGGTATGTTAGGGTAAGGGGGTATGTTAGGGTAAGGGGGTATGTTGGTGGGGGTATGTTAGGGTAAGGGGATATGTGGGCTGGGGGGGTATATTAGGGTAAGAGGGTATGTGGGTTGGGGTGGTATGTTAGTGTATGTGGGTTGGGGTATGTAGGTTGGTGGGGTATATTAGGGTAAGGGGGTATGTGGGTTGGGGGGGTATGTTAGGGTAAGGGGGTATGTTAGGGTAAGGGGTATGTGGGTTGGGGGTATGTTGGGGTTGGTGGATTATGTTAGGGTAAGGGGGTATGTGGGTTTGGGGGGTCTGTGGGTTGGGGGTATGTTGAGGTGAGGGGGTATGTTAGGGTAAGGGGATATGTGGGTTGAGGGGTAAGTCGGTATGTGGGTTGGGGTATGTTAGGCTAAGGGGCTTTGTGAGTTGGGGTAAGAGGGTATGTGGGTTGGGGTATGTGGGTTGGGGAGAGTGTTAGGGTAAGGGGTATGTTGGGGAAAGGGGGTATGTTAGGGCAAGAGGGTATGTGGGTTGGGGTATGTGGGTTGGGGTATGGGGGTTGGGGAGAGTATGTTAGGGTAAGGGGTATGTGGGTTGTGGGTATGCTGGGGAAAGGGGGTATGTGGGTTGGGGGGTATGTTAGGGTAAGAGGGTATGTGGATTGGGGTATGTGGGTTGGGGGGTATGTTTAGGTGAGGGGGGTATGTGGATTGTGGTATGTGAGTTGGGGGTATATGTTGAGGTGAAGGGGTTATGTGGGTTGGGGGTATGTGGGTTGGGGGGTATGTTGGGGTAAGTGGGTTATGTGGGTTGGGGTATGTGGTTTGGGGGGTATGTTGGGGTATGTGGGTTGGGGGGTATATTACGGTAAGATGGGTATGTGGGTTGGGGGGTATGTGCGTTGGGGGATATGTTGGGGTATGTGGGGTATATTAGGGTAAGGGGGTATGTGGGTTGGGGGGTATATTAGGGTAAGGGGGTATGTGGGTTGGGGTATGTTGAGGTGAGTGGGGTATGTTAGGGTTGGGGGGTATGATGTTGGGGTAAGTGGGTTATGTGGGTTGGGGTATGTGGGTTGGGGGGTATGTTGGGGTATGTGGGTTGGGGGTATGTGGGTTGGGGGGGTATGTTGGGGTAAGTGGGTTATGTGGGTTGGGGTATGTGGGTTGGGGGGTATGTTGGGGTATATTACGGTAAGATGGGTATGTGGGTTGGGGGGTATATTAGGGTAAGGGGGTATGTGGGTTGGGGTATGTTGAGGTGAGGGGTATGTTGAGGTGAGTGGGGTATGTTAGGGTTGGGGCGTATGATGTTGAGGTGATGGGGGTATGTTAGGGTTGGGGCGTATGATGTTGAGGTGATGGGGGTATGTTAGGGTTGGGGCGTATGATGTTGAGGTGATGGGGGTATGTTAGGGTTGGGGCGTATGATGTTGAGGTGATGGGGGTATGTTAGGGTTGGGGCGTATGATGTTGAGGTGATGGGGGTATGTTAGGGTTGGGGCGTATGATGTTGAGGTGATGGGGGTATGTTAGGGTTGGGGCGTATGATGTTGAGGTGATGGGGGTATGTTAGGGTTGGGGCGTATGATGTTGAGGTGATGGGGGTATGTGGGTTATTTGGATATGATGTTGCGGTGAGGGGGGTATGTTAGGGTTGGGGCGTATGATGTTGCGGTGAGGGGGGTATGTTAGGGTTGGGGTGGTGGGTTAGGTTGAGGCCTTATTTCCCCGGCTCACCAGGTAAATAGCCTCTAAAATATATATATATATATATATATATATATATATATATATATATATATATATATATATATATATATATATATATATATATACACACACACACACAGCAACTGACTGTATATGAAAGGAAATGAATGAGTGTATAATTCCTGACAGTGTCTCTCTGAGTGTACTTACTGTGTCTCCTCATACTGCAACTCCGTCTGTGTGTGTGTGTGTGTGTGTGTGTGTGTGTGTGTGTGTGTGTGTGTGTGTGTGTGTGTGTGTGTGTGTGTGTGTATATATCTATATCTCTACATGTGTATCAACTTTTGAATACACACTGTCCAGTGCTCTGCATTGTTGTGTTATTCTCTGGCTATATTTAGCACAGCTGCTCATGGCTATGCAGCACTTCACATTACCCAGCTACTTTCATGCAATTATAAATTGTATTACATCAAGGGTTAAATTGAGTCCTGTTCCACTTAGTACTTATCCATTTTCACTTGTGCTATATATGGTGTATTTGGACTGGCCAGTCTCAGACTTACATGGGGATCTTTTGTGATCTCTATGAGTGTCTAGGTAATGTGTTACACCATTTTTGTTGTGCATTAATTTGTGTTGGTATTTAAGTGAGCTTTTTCAGTTTGGTTAGTATTAATAACAATTTTTGTTGTATTTGTTACTTTTGGTTTGGCTTTTCTGGTTGGTCTCAGCTAGATTTTAGCTGTGTTTTATTCATTGGTTTAATACATTTGTTCTTTGATATTTCTTTATTTTTCAGAGTGCTTATTGTGGGTTTTTCATTGTGTGTGTGTGTGTGTGTGTGTGTGTGTGTGTATATATGTGTATATATATATATATATATATATATATATATATATATATATATATATATATATACACACACACACACACACACACACACACACACACACAGTGGTTGACAAATCACCAAAAAAATCTACTCGCCACACAAAAAAATCTACTCGCCACCTAGTACCAAACGTGTGCTGCTTGGGCCAATATTTACTCGCCCGGGGGTTAAATCCACTCGCCCGGGGCGAGCAAACGTATAGGTTTGTCCAACACTGTATATATATATATATATATATATATATATATATATATATATATATATATATATATATATATATATATATATATATATATATATATATATATATATATATATATATATATATATATATATATATATATATATATATATATATATATATATATATATATATACACACACACACACACACACACACACACACACACACACACACACACACACACATCTACACAGGCAGATATATATATCTGTGTGTGTATATGTGTATATATATATATATATATTTATATATATATATAAAATTATATACACACACATCTACACAGGCAGATATATATATATCTGCCTGTGTAGATGTGTGTGTGTGTGTGAATATATATCTCTGTGTGTGTGTGTGTGTGTGTGTGTGTGTATATATATATATATATATATATATATCTGCCTGTGTAGATGTGTGTGTGTGTGAATATATATCTCTGTGTGTGTGTGTGTGTGTGTGTATATATATATATATATATATTTATATCTGCATGGGTAGAGGTGTATTATTTTAGCGTATGACCTCTGGCAGGTTCTGTCTCTCCTATTTCTAGTCTTTTATGTGTATGGCGCCACCATGTCCCACAGCGCAGTACAACATGGGAGGGAAGACAGTAACTTCGTGTGACAAAAGAGAACCCAGAAGTTAAGACAAACTGAGGTACTAGGAAATAGGCTCCTGGCCCAAGGAGCTTACACTCTAGAATATATCAACATAAACTCAAATTAATTGGTCTGTGTGTGTCTGTGTGTGTGATGTACAGGCTACGAAGCACTACTACCAAAATCGCCATGGCTACGGATGGCTCTGTTTAAAGGTGGTGGCGGCCATTTTTAGACCCCCCAATCACTTGAGACTCCGCTTTCTCAAACAGCCCAAGCTCTGGCATCTATTCCAGCCCCCCCCCCCCTTCTAACGCTAAGTATCGCTAGTCCCTGCTGGGCGGGGTGCTGGGGGTTTATAAATAGAGTCGTCACGGGCCTGTTTAGACATATCTTTCATTGTTGCTGACAAGAAACAGACATGTGTGAGTGCGTGTGTGCACGTATGTGTGTTTGTGTGCGCGTGTGTTTGTGTGTGTGTTTGTGTACACGTGTGTGTGTGTGTGCGTGTGTGCACGTGCATGTGTGTGTTTGTGTGTGTTTGTGTACACGTGTGTACGCATGTTTGTGTGCGCGTGTGTGTGTTTGTGTGCATGTTTGTGTTTGTGTGCGCGTGCGTGTATGCATTTGTGTGCGTTTGTGCACGTGTGTGTTTTGTGTGCGTTTGTGCACGTGTGTGTGCGCATGTGTGTTTGTGTGCGTGTTTACACGCTGCGTCCGCCCCTCCGGAATGTTTTTATTAATGGGTTAAATGCAGCCGATCTCACAATTTAAACCAGGCGGGTATGCGGCCTTTTTAACCCTTTCAACAATATTCACCGTGGATTTGTGGGGTGTTTCCCGTCCCCAGCAGCGGCGGGTTTTGTTGGGGGAAACGGTGCGGGGGGCTTCACGCAGATAGCGATTACTTTGACCTGTGCTACAATTACATAAAGAATAATGGCGGGAAAAGCATTTCCCCCTCAGTCGGTATCTGGGCCCGTAACCCACCGGCGCTCAACCCCAGTCCTCAACAAACCCCCACAGGTCAGGTTTTCAGGATATCCCTGCTTCAGCACAGGTGGCTCAATCAGTCCCTGCTTCAGCACAGGTGGCTCAATCAGTCCCTGCTTCAGCACAGGTGACTCAATCAGTGGCTCAGTCTTAGAGGGAGCCTCTGATTGAGCCACCTGTGCTAAAGCTGGGATATCCTGAAAACCTGACCTGTTGGGAGGGGGGGTAGGGGCTTGAGGACTAGAGTTGAGCCCCCCTGAGTTCACCTAATCATTTCCTAATCGTTATATGGGGCTTTGTTGTTAATTCCTACATTTCCCCTGCAGGTATCCCTGGTAATGAGGCTGTGTATAAGTTGGGATATATATATATTTTTTTTCCCAATGATTGTTTTCATTTTATTTAAAAACAAATAAACAATCTGTGTTTATCAGTATAAACAACGGAAAATAATTGGCACCCGTTCTGAATTCTGCGTTTATCAGAGCCCTTTTGAATCTCTGTACTCCCTCAGGCTGCGGTCCCAGTCACCGCCACAGCGCACGGCTCGGCGTGCGCTGCGCTATCAAGCCCCGCCCCCCAGTCCGGCCGGTCCCGGTCCCTACCTTGTCGCGCACCTTCCCCCAGCGGTGCGCAACAGGTTCTCAGGGAGGCGGGGGAATTTGAACTCGACAACTGCGACGGATGCGTGGCCACGCCCCCGCCGACGGTTCAGCCAATAAGGGCGAACCAGCTGCGGGACGTCATGGCCACGCCCCCGCAAACCCACAGCCACGCCCCCTCCCATCGCAAACCTTCCCTCTCCCCCCAGACCGCAGATTGCGGTGTAGCGCTGTGCACGCGCCGCCCCCCCCCCGCCGGGCGCGCGTGCCACAGTGAAGACTGGGGACTCAGCCTTAGGCTGCGTCCAGTGTGCCGCTTGGCGCTTAGCGCGTTGGGTACAATGAATGTGAATGTGTCCGGCGCTCGCGGGCGCTTGGCGAGACAGATGACATTGTGTTCCAGGCGCACTGAAGGGTCACATGACCTCAACCAATCATCGCCAGCCACTGCTCAGCCACGCCCCCGGCCATGTCCCCCTCCCCCCCCCCCTCCCCACCCGCTCTTGGAAAAAATATGCTGGACACCCGGTGCTCCTGCTTTGCGAGTTGGTGACATCACTGCTCTGAAGCATGAGCGCGGTCAGCGGCAGCGGGGATGCAGCCTTTGGGTCGCGGTTCTATCCCGTCTGCGGCCGGGTTACCACAAAAGGTCAAATGTTAAGACGAAACCAGGCGCCATTTCTGTTTTTTTTTAGGGAAAGCGCAAAAGGATCAGTCAGTGTTTTTTTTCCGGAATCGCTAATTCTATCGGAGCAATCTTCCGTGTGTAATTCCCGCGCGTCCGCCGCGCTTCCTCAGCCTTCCCTCTCCCGTTCATGTTACCCGCATGTTACACCTGCACATTTGGTCATGCCTTGACGTGGCTGCTTACTGGTCATGCCTTGACGTGGCTGCTTACTGGTCATGCCTTGACGTGGCTGCTTACTGGTCATGCCTTGACGTGGCTGCTTACTGGTCATGCCATGACGTGGCTGCTTACTGGTCATGCCTTGACGTGGCTGCTTACTGGTCATGCCATGACGTGGCTGCTTACTGGTCATGCCTTGACGTGGCTGCTTACTGGTCATGCCTTGACGTGGCTGCTTACTGGTCATGCCATGACGTGGCTGCTTACTGGTCATGCCTTGACGTGGCTGCTTACTGGTCATGCCATGACGTGGCTGCAGGCTTATAACGCTTTGGCCAAAGGGTTTAACTAAATGACCCTTATTAATGAGAATATCAGCATTGAAGTATTGTACTAATATATTTTTTGGCTAACAGGTTCAGGTTATTAGGGTAGGGGGTAGCGTTGGAATTAGGGGGTTTTATGGTAAAGGGTAAGGTTCCCCCCACGCGCTCAGGACACTATATACTGCCTGGGATCGGGCACACAGTTTGGGGGATTATTAAGCGTGTGTTCCCCCCACGTGCTCGGGACACTATATACTGCCTGGGATCGGTCACACAATTTGGGGGATTATTAAGCGTGTGTTCCCCCCACGAGCTCAGGACACTATATACTGGCTGGGATCGAGCACACAGTTTGGGGGATTATTAAGCGTGTGTTCCCCCCACGTGCTCAGGACACTATATACTGCCTGGGATCGGGCACACAGTTTGGGGGATCATTAAGCGTATTCCCCCCACGCAGTCAGGACACTATATACTGCCTGGGATCGGGCACACAGTTTGGGGGATTATTAAGCATGTGTTCCCCCCACGTGCTCAGGACACTATATACTGCCTGGGATCAGTCACACAGTTTGGGGGATTATTAAGCGTGTGTTCCCCCCACGTGCTCAGGACACTATATACTGCCTGGGATCGGGCACACAGTTTGGGGGATTATTACGCGTGTTCCCCCCACGTGCTCGGGACACTATATACTGCCTGGGATCGGGCACACAGTTTGGGGGATTATTAAGCGTGTGTTCCTCCCACGTGCTCAGGACACTATATACTGCCTGGGATCGGGCACACAGTTTGGGGGATTATTAAGCGTGTGTTCCCCCCAAGCGCTCAAGGCACATTATACTGCCTGGGATCTGGCACACAGTTTGGGGGATTATTAAGCGTGTGCTCCCCCCACGCGCTCAGGACACTATATACTGCCTGGGATCGGGCACACAGTTTGGGGGATTATTAAGCGTGTGTTCCCCCCACGTGCTCGGGACACTATATACTGCCTGGGATCTGGCACACAGTTTGGGGGATTATTAAGCGTGTGTTCCCCCCACGAGCTCAGGACACTATATACTGCCTGGGATCGGTCACACAATTTGGGGGATTATTAAGCGTGTGTTCCCCCCATGCGCTCAGGACACTATACAGTATACTGCCTGGGATCTGGCACACAGTTTGGGGGATTATTAAGCGTGTGTCCCCCCCACGCGCTCAGGACACTATATACTGCCTGGGATCGGTCACACGGTTTGGGGGAACATTAAGCGTGTGTTCCCCCCACACGCTCAGGACACTATATACTGCCTGGGATCGGTCACACAGTTTGGGGGAACATTAAGCGTGTGTTCCCCCCACGAGCTCAGGACACTATATACTGGCTGGGATCGAGCACACAGTTTGGGGGATTATTAAGCGTGTGTTCCCCCCACGAGCTCAGGACACTATATACTGCCTGGGATCGGTCACACAATTTGGGGGATTATTAAGCGTGTGTTCCCCCCATGCGCTCAGGACACTATACAGTATACTGCCTGGGATCGGTCACACAGTTTGGGGGAACATTAAGCGTGTGTTCCCCCCACGAGCTCAGGACACTATATACTGGCTGGGATCGAGCACACAGTTTGGGGGATTATTAAGCGTGTGTTCCCCCCACGCGCTCAGGACACTATATACTGCCTGGGATCGGGCACACAGTTTGGGGGATCATTAAGCGTATTCCCCCCACGCAGTCAGGACACTATATACTGCCTGGGATCGGGCACACAGTTTGGGGGATCATTAAGCGTATTCCCCCCACGCAGTCAGGACACTATATACTGCCTGGGATCGGGCACACAGTTTGGGGGATTATTAAGCATGTGTTCCCCCCACGTGCTCAGGACACTATATACTGCCTGGGATCAGTCACACAGTTTGGGGGATTATTAAGCGTGTGTTCCCCCCACGTGCTCAGGACACTATATACTGCCTGGGATCGGGCACACAGTTTGGGGGATTATTACGCGTGTTCCCCCCACGCGCTCAGGACACTATATACTGCCTGGGATCGGGCACACAGTTTGGGGGATTATTAAGCGTGTGTTCCTCCCACGTGCTCAGGACACTATATACTGCCTGGGATCGGGCACACAGTTTGGGGGATTATTAAGCGTGTGTTCCTCCCACGAGCTCAGGACACTATATACTGCCTGGGATCGGTCACACAGTTTGGGGGATTATTAAGCGTGTGTTCCCCCCAAGCGCTCAAGGCACATTATACTGCCTGGGATCTGGCACACAGTTTGGGGGATTATTAAGCGTGTGCTCCCCCCACGCGCTCAGGACACTATATACTGCCTGGGATCGGGCACACAGTTTGGGGGATTATTAAGCGTGTGTTCCCCCCACGTGCTCGGGACACTATATACTGCCTGGGATCTGGCACACAGTTTGGGGGATTATTAAGCGTGTGTTCCTCCCACGAGCTCAGGACACTATATACTGCCTGGGATCGGTCACACAATTTGGGGGATTATTAAGCGCGTGTTCCCCCCACGCAGTCAGGACACTATATACTGCCTGGGATCTGGCACACAGTTTGGGGGATTATTAAGCGTGTGTCCCCCCCACGCGCTCAGGACACTATATACTGCCTGGGATCGGTCACACGGTTTGGGGGAACATTAAGCGTGTGCTCCCCCCACGAGCTCAGGACACTATATACTGGCTGGGATCGAGCACACAGTTTGGGGGATTATTAAGCGTGTGTTCCCCCCACGCGCTCAGGACACTATATACTGCCTGGGATCTGGCACACAGTTTGGGGGATTATTAAGCGTGTGCTCCCCCCACGTGCTCAGGACACTATATACTGCCTGGGATCTGGCACACAGTTTGGGGGATCATTAAGCGTATTCCCCCCACACGCTCAGGACACTATATACTGCCTGGGATCGGGCACACAGTTTGGGGGGTTATTAAGCGTGTTCCCCCCACGAGCTCAGGACACTATATACTGCCTGGGATCTGGCACACAGTTTGGGGGATTATTAAGCGTGTGCTCCCCCCACGCGCTCAGGACACTATATACTGCCTGGGATCGGGCACACAGTTTGGGGGATTATTAAGCGTGTGTTCCCCCCACGAGCTCAGGACACTATATACTGCCTGGGATCGGTCACACGGTTTGGGGGAACATTAAGCGTGTGTTCCCCCCACGAGCTCAGGACACTATATACTGCCTGGGATCGGTCCCACGGTTTGGGGGAACATTAAGCGTGTGTTCCCCCCACGCGCTCAGGACACTATATACTGGCTGGGATCGGGCACACAGTTTGGGGGATTATTAAG
Organism: Ascaphus truei; assembly: GCF_040206685.1. NCBI lineage: Eukaryota > Metazoa > Chordata > Amphibia > Anura > Ascaphidae > Ascaphus > Ascaphus truei. The sequence goes on from NC_134499.1 coordinate 7,520,157, forward strand.
CGTGTGTCCCCCCCACGCGCTCAGGACACTATATACTGCCTGGGATCGGTCACACGGTTTGGGGGAACATTAAGCGTGTGTTCCCCCCACGCAGTCAGGACACTATATACTGCCTGGGATCTGGCACACAGTTTGGGGGATTATTAAGCGTGTGCTCCCCCCACGTGCTCAGGACACTATATACTGGCTGAGATTGGTCACACAGTTTGGGGGATTATTAAGCGTGTTCCCCCCACGAGCTCAGGACACTATATACTGCCTGGGATCTGGCACACAGTTTGGGGGATTATTAAGCGTGTGCTCCCCCCACGTGCTCAGGACACTATATACTGCCTGGGATCTGGCACACAGTTTGGGGGATTATTAAGCGTGTTCCCCCCACGAGCTCAGGACACTATATACTGCCTGTGATCGGGCACACAGTTTGGGGGATTATTAAGCGTGTGTTCCCCCCACGTGCTCGGGACACTATATACTGCCTGGGATCGGTCACACAGTTTGGGGGATTATTAAGCGTGTGTTCCCCCCACGTGCTCGGGACACTATATACTGCCTGGGATCGGGCACACAGTTTGGGGGATTATTAAGCGTGTTCCCCCCACGAGCTCAGGACACTATATACTGCCTGGGATCGGTCACACAATTTGGGGGATTATTAAGCGTGTGTTCCCCCCATGCGCTCAGGACACTATATACTGCCTGGGATCGGTCACACGGTTTGGGGGAACATTAAGCGTGTGTTCCCCCACACGCGCTCAGGACACTATATACTGCCTGGGATCGGTCACACAGTTTGGGGGATTATTACGCGTGTGCTCCCCCCACGTGCTCAGGACACTATATACTGCCTGGGATCTGGCACACAGTTTGGGGGATCATTAAGCGTATTCCCCCCACGCAGTCAGGACACTATATACTGCCTGGGATCGGTCATACAGTGTGTTAGCGACAGTCTGATGTCGGTGATAACATTTATTTATTAGGGGAACAAATATTTTGTGTGCCCTCAATATCTCCCCAACAGGTCAGGTTTTAAGGATATCCCTGCTTCAGCACAGGTGGCTCAATCAGTCCCTGCTTCAACACAGGTGGCTCAATCAGTCCCTGCTTCAGCACAGGTGGCTCAATCAGTCCCTGCTTCAGCACAGGTGGCTCAATCAGTCCCTGCTTCAACACAGGTGGCTCAATCAGTCCCTGCTTCAGCACAGGTGGCTCAATCAGTCCCTGCTTCAGCACAGGTGGCTCAATCAGTCCCTGCTTCAACACAGGTGGTGGAGTCATTCTGACTGAGCCACTGATTGATTGAGCCACCTGTGCTGAAGCAGGGATATCCTTAAAACCTGACCTGTTGGGGAGATATTCAGGACTGGTGTTGAGCAGCCCAGCCGTAACCACTTCAGAGGCCAGTCCAGCGTTACAGGGGCTAAAATATTGGTCGCCGACGACTGTTTGAATTTCTTCGCTTGCAAAAGCGTTCAATCTCATTCCAGCCACGTCCTTTCTCCGTCACGCTGCCCACGCGGGGGTCCCGAGAAAGGGGGGAGCCGTCATATTTTTTTTTAAACCAGCAATGCCGGCTGGCGCTGTTGAACCCGCTGCCGGACAGCGCCTGCGACACCGTTGCAAATGAAAAGAAAACGTTCGTTTAAAAAAATAAAATGTAAATAGGCGGGTGGGAAAAATGGCTGCCGGTGCGTTACTGGCCACTGGCAGAGAAGGGGTTAACAGCCGCCGTGATGCGGGGGAGAGGCAGCGCAGACGTGTTTTTTTTTTAATGAGGCTGGATCCCAAAGCCCTCGGGAGGGGGGGTGGGGGGGAAGCAACAACAGGGATATTGGGGGGGGAGCAACAACAGGGATATTGGGGGGGGAGCAACAACAGGGATATTGGGGGGGGAAGCAACAACAGGGAGATTGGGGGGAGCAACAACAGGGAGATTGGGGGGGGAGCAACAACAGGGAGATGGGGGGGGGAGCAACAACAGGGAGATGGGGGGGGAGCAACAACAGGGATTTTGGGGGAGCAACAACAGGGAGATTTGGGGGGGGGGAGCAACAACAGGGAGATGGGGGGGGGGAGCAACAACAGGGAGATTGGGGGAAGCAACAACAGGGAGATTTGGGGGGGGAGCAACAACAGGGAGATGGGGGGGGGAGCAACAACAGGGAGATTGGGGGAGCAACAACAGGGAGATTGGAGGAGCAACAACAGGGAGATTTGGGGGGGGGAGCAACAACAGGGAGATTGGGGGGGAGCAACAACAGGGAGATGGGGGGGAGCAACAACAGGGAGATTGGGGGAGCAACAACAGGGAGATTTGGGGGGGGAGCAACAACAGGGAGATTTGGGGGGGGGAGCAACAACAGGGAGATTGGGGGGAGCAACAACAGGAAGATTGGGGGGGGGAGCAACAACAGGGAGATTTGGGGGGAGCAATAACAGGGAGATTTGGGGGGGAGCAACAACAGGGAGATTTGGGGGGGAGCAACAACAGGGAGATTTGGGGGGGGAGCAACAACAGGGAGATTGGGGGGGGAGCAACAACAGGAAGATTGGGGGGGGAGCAACAACAGGGAGATTGGGGGGGGAGCAACAACAGGGAGATTGGGGGGGGGGAGCAACAACAGGGAGATTGGGGGGGGGGAGCAACAACAGGGAGATTGGGGGGGAGCAACAACAGGGAGATTGGGGGAGCAACAACAGGGAGATTTGGGGGGGGAGCAACAACAGGGAGATTTGGGGGGGAGCAACAACAGGGAGATTGGGGGGAGCAACAACAGGAAGATTGGGGGGGGGAGCAACAACAGGGAGATTGGGGGGGAGCAACAACAGGGAGATTGGAGGAGCAACAACAGGGAGATTTGGGGGGGGAGCAACAACAGGGAGATTTGGGGGGGAGCAACAACAGGGAGATTGGAGGAGCAACAACAGGGAGATTTGGGGGGGGGCAACAACAGGGAGATTTGGGGGGGGGGGAGCAACAACAGGGAGATTTGGGGGGGAGCAATAACAGGGAGATTTGGGGGGGAGCAACAACAGGGAGATTTGGGGGGGAGCAACAACAGGGAGATTTGGGGGGGGAGCAACAACAGGGAGATTGGGGGGAGCAACAACAGGAAGATTGGGGGGGGGAGCAACAACAGGGAGATTGGGGGGGGGAGCAACAACAGGGAGATTGGGGGGGGGGAGCAACAACAGGGAGATGGGGGGGAGCAACAACAGGGAGATTGGGGGGGGAACAACAGGGATATTGGGGGGGAGCAACAACAGGGAGATTGGGGGGGAGCAACAACAGGGAGATTGGGGGGGGGGAAGCAACAACAGGGAGATTGGGGGGGAAGCAACAACAGAGATATTGGGGGGGGAACAACAGGGAGATTGGGGGGGAGGAACAACAGGGAGATTGGGGGGGGAGCAACAACAGGGAGATTGGGGGGAGCAACAACAGGGAGATTGGGGGGGAGCAACAACAGGGATATTGTGGGGGGGAACAACAGGGAGATTGGGGGGGGAGCAACAACAGGGAGATTGGGGGAAGCAACAACAGGGAGATTGGGGGGGGAGCAACAACAGGGAGATTTGGGGGGGAAGCAACAACAGAGAGATTGGGAGGTGGAAGCAACAACAGGGAGATTGGGAGGGGAGCAACAACAGGGAGATTGGGAGGGGGAAGCAACAACAGGGAGATTGGGAGGGGGAAGCAACAACAGGGAGATTGGGGGGGAGCAACAACAGGGAGATTGGGGGGAGCAACAACAGGAAGATTGGGGGGGGGAGCAACAACAGGGAGATTGGGGGGGAGCAACAACAGGGAGATTGGAGGAGCAACAACAGGGAGATTTGGGGGCGAGCAACAACAGGGAGATTTGGGGGGGGGAGCAACAACAGGGAGATTGGGGGGAGCAACAACAGGAAGATTGGGGGGGGGAGCAACAACAGGGAGATTTGGGGGGAGCAATAACAGGGAGATTTGGGGGGGAGCAACAACAGGGAGATTTGGGGGGGAGCAACAACAGGGAGATTTGGGGGGGGAGCAACAACAGGGAGATTGGGGGGGGAGCAACAACAGGAAGATTGGGGGGGGAGCAACAACAGGGAGATTGGGGGGGGAGCAACAACAGGGAGATTGGGGGGGGGAGCAACAACAGGGAGATTGGGGGGGAGCAACAACAGGGAGATTGGGGGAGCAACAACAGGGAGATTTGAGGGGGGGAGCAACAACAGGGAGATTTGGGGGGGAGCAACAACAGGGAGATTGGAGGAGCAACAACAGGGAAATTTGGGGGGGGAGCAACAACAGGGAGATTTGGGGGGGAGCAACAACAGGGAGATTGGAGGAGCAACAACAGGGAGATTTGGGGGGGGGGCAACAACAGGGAGATTTGGGGGGGGGGAGCAACAACAGGGAGATTTGGGGGGGAGCAATAACAGGGAGATTTGGGGGGGAGCAACAACAGGGAGATTTGGGGGGGAGCAACAACAGGGAGATTTGGGGGGGGAGCAACAACAGGGAGATTGGGGGGAGCAACAACAGGAAGATTGGGGGGGGGAGCAACAACAGGGAGATTGGGGGGGGGGAGCAACAACAGGGAGATTGGGGGGGGGGACAAACAACAGGGAGATGGGGGGGAGCAACAACAGGGAGATTGGGGGGGGAACAACAGGGATATTGGGGGGGGAGCAACAACAGGGAGATTGGGGGGGAGCAACAACAGGGAGATTGGGGGGGGAAGCAACAACAGGGAGATTGGGGGGGAAGCAACAACAGGGAGATTGGGGGGGGACAACAGAGATATTGGGGGGGGAACAACAGGGAGATTGGGGGGGAGGAACAACAGGGAGATTGGGGGGGGAGCAACAACAGGGAGATTGGGGGGAGCAACAACAGGGAGATTGGGGGGAGCAACAACAGGGAGATTGGGGGGGAGCAACAACAGGGATATTGTGGGGGGGAACAACAGGGAGATTGGGGGGGGAGCAACAACAGGGAGATTGGGGGAAGCAACAACAGGGAGATTGGGGGGGAGCAACAACAGGGAGATTTGGGGGGGAAGCAACAACAGAGAGATTGGGAGGGGGAAGCAACAACAGGGAGATTGGGAGGGGAGCAACAACAGGGAGATTGGGGGGGGAGCAACAACAGGAAGATTGGGGGGGGAGCAACAACAGGGAGATTGGGGGGGGAGCAACATCAGGGAGATTGGGGGGGGGAGCAACAACAGGGAGATGGGGGGGAGCAACAACAGGGAGATTGGGGGGGGAACAACAGGGATATTGGGGGGGGAGCAACAACAGGGAGATTGGGGGGGAGCAACAACAGGGAGATTGGGGGGGGAAAGCAACAACAGGGAGATTGGGGGGGGACAACAGAGATATTGGGGGGGGAACAACAGGGAGATTGGGGGGAGGAACAACAGGGAGATTGGGGGGAGGAACAACAGGGAGATTGGGGGGGGAGCAACAACAGGGAGATTGGTGGGAGCAACAACAGGGAGATTGGGGGGGAGCAACAACAGGGATATTGTGGGGGGGAACAACAGGGAGATTGGGGGGGGAGCAACAACAGGGAGATTGGGGGAAGCAACAACAGGGAGATTGGGGGGGGAGCAACAACAGGGAGATTTGGGGGGGAAGCAACAACAGAGAGATTGGGAGGGGGAAGCAACAACAGGGAGATTGGGAGGGGAGCAACAACAGGGAGATTGGGGGGGGAGCAACAACAGGAAGATTGGGGGGGGAGCAACAACAGGGAGATTGGGGGGGGAGCAACAACAGGGAGATTGGGGGTGGGGGAACAACAGGGAGATTGGGGGGGAAGCAACAACAGGGAGATTGGGGGGAGCAACAACGGAGATTGGGGGGGGAACAACAGGGAGATTGGGGGGGAGCAACAACATGGAGATTGGGGGGGCAACAACATGGTGATTGGGGGGGGAAGCAACAACATGGAGATTGGGGGGGGCAACAACAGGGAGATTGGGGGGGCAACAACAGGGAGATTGGGGGGGAGCAACAACAGGGAGATTGGGGGGAGCAACAACAGGGAGATTGGGGGGGGGAGCAACAACATGGAGATTGGGGGGGGGCAACAACAGGGAGATTGGGGGGGGCAACAACAGGGAGATTGGGGAGGAAGCAACAACAGGGAGATTGGGGGGAGCAACAACATGGAGATTGGGAGGGGGAGCAACAACAGGGAGATTGGGGGGGGGAGCAACAACAGGGAGATTGGGGGGGAGCAACAACAGGGAGATTGGGGGGGGAGCAACAACAGGGAGATTGGGAGGGGAAGCAACAACATGGAGATTGGGGGGGGAATCAACAACATGGAGATTGGGGGGGGCAACAACATGGAGATTGGGGGGGGAGCAACAACAGGGAGATTGGGGGGGGGGGGACAAACAACACACAAAACCCCAGCAAGCTCTTTTTGGGAACCCCTGAGCCCCCACAAAATATATATGTATATAAGTGTCAAAAAGGAGAGCTAATGAACGTGGCATATGTATACAACAAGCGACAGAGCATCCCAATGCTACTTCCAATATGACAAAAATACACAGTAAAATACTTATATATTCTCTTGAAAAAGAGAATATATAAGTATTTTACTGTGTATTTTTGTCATATTGGATGTAGCATTGGGCTTCTCTATCGCAGATTGGGGGGGAGCAACAACAGGGAGATTTGGGGGGGCTTTGCTGGTCCACCTGATCTCGTTAGATCCGTGTCACTGACCTGCCCAGGAAGATTGGACGGTCTGCACGGTGACTCGTTACCGCTTGGCACGGCGCCACAAGCCATTTCTGCGGGAACACTGGATTGCCCTGCAGAAGCTGACGGGGAAAAACCACGTGGTCATTCTTTGGCCAACTGAGACCGGACCGAAAAGGGCAGTGCCACCTGCGGACTGCCAAACAGTCTTATCGGCAAACCAACAAAAATTTAATAAAAGCTTAAAATCCTAATATTAAAATGCTGACCCAGCGAGCGACGCTTCAGCACGTTGGGACGCGGCTGGGAGGGCGGGGTGTATATAATGTGTGAGTGTGATTATATCCTGCCAGGCTCCTGCCAGCTTGGGGCCGACGCGACCTTTTCCCTGCATTCCCCGGAATAGGACGCGAAGGCGCGATGCCGGCTCTGCCCTTAAAGGCACCCGGCACCCGGCGGCCTCGGTCTGTACGGGAGCGCTGCCTTGAAGTGGGACAAAGCGGCGTGAATCCCCGCGCCGGATCCAGGTGTCAACAAAAATATAGACTGTTAGCTCTTCTGGGCAGAAGCTGTGAAATTGTGTGTGTGTAGGGTATACACAACTATACACATCCACATGTATATAATATATAGAGAGCATGCGTGTGTGTGTGTGTAGGCCCGGTATACACAACTATACACATCCACATGTATATAATATATAGAGAGCATGCGTGTGTGTGTGTGTAGGCCCGGTATACACAACTATACACATCCACATGTATATAATATATAGAGAGCATGTGTGTGTGTGTATATATGTGTGTGTATGTATGTATATATATGTGTGTATATGTGTATATATTTAGGACATTTGGTCCTTTGCCGTTTTCGCAGCGACATCTCTCTGCCTGTGTCTCTAACCTTACCCGAAAACCCCCTAATGTTAACCTTAATACTAACGCTACTCCCCCTACCCTAAAACCCCTAACCCTTAGACCCCTAACCCTAAGATCCCTAACAATAAAACCCCTAACAATAAAACCCCTAAGACCCTTAAACCCCTAACAATAAAACCCCTAACCCTAAGACCCCTAACCTTTACCCCTAATACTAACGCTGCTACCCCCCTAACCTAAAACTCCTAACCCTAAAACCCCTATCCTTAACCCCCTGCCCTAACCGCTAAAACCCTTAAGCTACCCACCTTATTGGCGAAATGGCCGGTGGCTGAGTGTCCAGCGGTGGAGCGGCGCTGTGAAGGTTGCCTCAGCGGCCAAACGCCAGCGCAGCCAAATGGCCAATCCCGATCTAAACAGCCGCAGAACAGGCCCCGGAAAGATGGTGCTGCCCCTTCCTACCGGACCGTTTTTATTTCCCAGGAGAGGCGAACACCGGGAAATACCTTGTGAACCGCGGCGTCTCTGGAGCTACAAAGAACGCAGTTGTGTGAATGTTTTGAAGATTCATTGACTACAACAGCGGTGCGCAAAGTGGGGGGCGTGGAGATTCTCTGGGGGGGGGGGGCGCGGCTGTTACAGAGGCCCCGCGCTTCCTCGAAGGCATTTAAAATAAATTCCGGGGATTGCGCGACGGTCTCTGTAACGTCTTAACTTACCTTGGTTCCAGCGACGCGTCTCCAAGGCAACCGGCGTCAAATGCCCTCGCGGTGTGCAGGGAGCCGTGCAGGGAGGAGGGGCGCGAGCCGGAGAGGAGACAGGGGAGCGCATGTTGATAAGTTTGCGCACCCCTGGACTACAATTTGCATATGATTTATTTTGTTAATATGTGTCACGTACGGCACACCTGTGAGCACCTGACCTGTATATGAGACGAGGGTTAACACTCCGCTCGCAGGCGGGCCCACTTTTCACCTTCGCAAAGGTCCCTCAAATTAACCATATTTCCCCTCAATTCGTCCCCTTATACCACCTGTCACAAACGGCACACAAGTGAGCACGTGACTTAGATATGCAACCAGGGATAATACACACGGCTACTCTAGCCTTTCTCCTCCGCAAGGTACCTTCAATGAGTTAATATTAACCCCTTACTCAATTGCAATCATATCTATATGCTGCCACCATCCAAGAAATTATGCAAATTTGTATAATGAATATATATCTGCCAGGGTCACAGGTTCCTGTTTATTATAGAAAAAACTAGGCACTTAACACACCAAAATCTATTGTAGCAAAATGTGTCCGAAAATATAAATACTCTCTCCAGAGCGATCAACAGTTCATTCAGAGCCCCAAAGCATTACTTATTAAGTGTGTGTGTGTGTGTGTGTGTGTGTGTGTGTGTGTGTCTGCACGGGTAAAGTAATGATGGGGGGGGGAGGGGGTGTGCGCGTGTGTCTGCTACTGCTGCTGCTGCTGCTGCTGCTGCTGCTGCTGCTGCTGCTGATCCGGTCATGGTGGATTTTGAACAGATGCTCGAGGTGGGGGGAATTTAATGCACTTTAAAATATTTATATATACACTGATACATCCTGCCCCCGGTCCCTGGCGCTCCCGCTGTCCGCGCGGGTCGGGAGATACCCCCCACCTCCAGCACTCTCCCGCTGTGTGCGCGTTTATCACTTGTGTTTATCACTTTAATTATTTTCTCTTTCATGCTGTATTGAGGCAGCTTCTCTCGAAGTCTCTGCATTTCAAGATATCGATAATCTGTTCTTTTTTTGCGCAGATCTTCTCTGAGTTGTTGAGCCAAATCAGTGTCTGCCTCATTTCTTCCGCGTGCACTCTCCCGCTGTGCGCGCGGGTCGGGAGATACCCCCCCCACCTCCGGCACTCTCCCGCTGTGCGCGCGGGTCGGGAGATACCCCCCCCCCCACCTCCGGCACTCTCCCGCTGTGCGCGCGGGTCGGGAGATACCCCCCCCCACCTCCGGCACTCTCCGCGGGTCGGGAGATACCCCCCCCCCCACCTCCGGCACTCTCCCGCTGTGCGCGCGGGTCGGGAGATACCCCCCCCACCTCCGGCACTCTCCCGCTGTGCGCGCGGGTCGGGAGATACCCCCCCCACCTCCGGCACTCTCCCGCTGTGCGCGCGGGTCGGGAGATACCCCCCCCACCTCCGGCACTCTCCCGCTGTGCGCGCGGGTCGGGAGATACCCCCCCCACCTCCGGCACTCTCCCGCTGTGCGCGCGGGTCGGGAGATACCCCCCCCCCACCTCCGCCACTCTCCCGCTGTGCGCGCGGGTCGGGAGACACACCCCCCCCCCCCCCCCCCGGTGCTCTCCCGCTGTCCTCGCGGGGCGGGAGATAGTAGCCGAGTGTTTCTCCCCCCCCCTCTCTCCCCTCCCCTCCCCTCTCTCCCCTCCCCTCTCTCCCCTCCCCTCTCTCCCCTCCAGCGCTCCTGAGATACTGTGAGGTACTGAGAGAGTGTGTGTGTATGTGTATGTGAGAGAGAGATTGAGAGAGAGAGTGTGTGTGTATATATATGGGGGAGAGATTGAGTGTGTGTATGTGTATGGGGGAGAGCGACTGAGACTGTGTGTGTGTGTGTGTGTGTGTTTGAGAGTGTGTGTGTGTATGTATGGGGGAGAGAGAGAACGTGTGTGTGCAGGACACCAGAGGTAACCCACCCAGTCACCCACCCCCCACCCAGTCAGTCATCCCACCCCCCACCCAGTCACCCATCCCACCCCCCACCCAGTCAGTCATCCCATCTCCCACCCAGTCACCCAGTCAGTAATCCCACCCAGTCACCCAGTCACCCAGTCAGTAATCCCATCTCCCACCCAGTCACCCAGTCAGTAATCCCACCCTCCACCCAGTCACCCAGTCAGTAATCCCACCCTCCACCCAGTCACCCAGTCAGTAATCCCACCCTCCACCCAGTCAGTAATCCCACCCTCCACCCAGTCACCCAGTCACCCAGTCACCCAGTCACCCAGTCACCCAGTCAGTAATCCCACCCAGTCACCCAATCACCCAATCAGTAATCCCACCCCCCTCCCAGTCACCCAATCAGTAATCCCACCCCCCTCCCAGTCACCCAATCAGTAATCCCACCCCCCTCCCAGTCACCCAATCAGTAATCCCACCCCCCTCCCAGTCACCCAATCAGTAATCCCACCCCCCTCCCAGTCACCCAATCAGTAATCCCACCCCCCTCCCAGTCACCCAATCAGTAATCCCACCCCCCTCCCAGTCACCCAATCAGTAATCCCACCCCCTCCCAGTCACCCAATCAGTAATCCCACCCCCCACCCAGTCACCCAGTCAGTAATAAAGTCACCCAGTAAGTAATCCCACCACCACCCAGTCACCCAGTCAGTAATCCCACCACCACCCAGTCACCCAGTCAGTAATCCCACCCAGTCACCAGTCAGTAATCCCACCCAGTCACCCAGTCAGTAATTCCATCCCCACCCAGTCAGTAATCCCACCCAGTCACCCAGTCAGTAATCCCACCCCCCACACAGTCACCCAGTCAGTAATCCCACCCCCACCCAGTCAGTAATCCCACCCCCACCCAGTAATCCCACCCACCCAGTCACCCAGTCAGTAATCCCACCCAGTCACCCAGTCAGTAATCCCACCCAGTCAGTAATCCCCACCAAGTCAGATAACACCCCCCCCCACCCAATCCCCCAGACAGTCATCCCCGCGTCAGTCGGTCATTGAGGGACTGCGGATCAGGTAAGATCCCAGTCGGGATTGCTGCTTCAGATATTGTGAAGAGGGGGCGTCCAGACACTGGTTAATGGGTGCAGGAAAATAGTCACACACACACGTAACAAGGACTAATTGTAGTAAAGTATAAATGTAATACAATAAATAAATTTATGTCAAAAAAGAATGTGTTTTACTAGGAATTTACTTAAAAAAAATTTAAGCGGGGCTGGGGGCGGAGCTAGGGGAGGGGCTGGGGGCGGGGCCTGAGAGGGGCTGGGGGCGGGGCTAGGTGGCGAGTAGATTTTTTGGTTTGGCGAGTAGATTTTTGGGTGATTTGTCAAGCACTGTATATATATATATACATACACACATATACACACACAATGCTTTAGATTACAGAAAAAGATTATTACAAGAACATACAGTTACAATAAATGCAGAACAGTTCCTTAAATTAAGATGATAAACAAACATTAATCGCTATACAGTACGTTACCACATGTCATAGGTCCTGTCCCAAAGAGGTCACTGGCATAGAAGATGAGACTGTTTGAAGGCAAAAAGCACAAAAAAAAATTCACAGAAAAAATCTCCGGTCCTTTCTAACTTCAAAGACCACCTCTCGTCCCACTTCGGACACCATATGTAGGCGGACGCTCACAGAGGTATGCAAGGGAGACTGGTTACGGTGAAATTAAATAAGGCTTTTATTGCGCCTGTTTCCTTAATATCAGGAAACCATCCAAACAAGGGGTAAACAAAGCTTCTATTCACTTGGGAGTATTTCTAGTGAAATGTTTTATTTATTTATTTTATTTATAAAATATTTTACCAGGAAGTAATACATTGAGAGTTACCTCTCGTTTTCAAGTATGTCCTGGGCACAGGGTAAAACAAATAATACTTGGTTACAAATACAGTTACATAAATGAGCAGGGTATACATTATATACAAGGCATTGCATGCACAGTTAAAGAAAATATATATTATGGGCGTATGAAACAGTTACAGACCAGGTTAAAATGTGAGACAGCCTTAGATTTGAAAGAACTTAAACTGGTGCTGGATGTGAGAGTCTCTGGTAGGTTGTTCCAGTTTTGGGGTGCACGGTAGGAGAAGGAGGAACGTCCGGATACTTTGTTGAGCCTTGGGACCATGAACAGTCTTTTGGAGTCTGATCTCAGGTGATAAGTGCTGCATGTGGTAGGGGTGAGGAGCTTGTTCAGATATCTGGGTAGGTTGCCCAGAAAATATTTGAAGGCAAGAGAGGAAAGGTGAACTTTGCGCCTAGACTCTAGTGATGACCAATCTAGTTATTTGAGCATATCGCAGTGATGTGTGTTGTAGTTGCATTGGAGAACAAAACGACAAATTGAATTGTAGAGGGTGTCAAGTTTGCTAAGGTGGGTTTGAGGTGCCGAGCCATATACTATGTCTCCATAGTCAATAATTGGCATTAGCATCTGCTGTGCGATACGCTTTCTGACCAGGAGACTTAGGGAGGATTTGTTCCTGTAAAGTACCCCTAGTTTGGCATAGGTCTTGGTGGTCAGGGTATCAATGTGCATCCCGAATGTTAAGTGGGAGTCAAACCATAAGCCCAGGTATTTAAAACTAGTGACAGGGGTTAGGGTGGTGTTAGCGTTGGTTCTAATCAGGAGCTCAGTCACTGGAAGCTTTAAAAATTTAGTTTTGGTCCCAAATACCATTGTTACAGTCTTGTCAGTGTTTAAAAACAGTTTGTTTTGGGAAATCCAGTTTTCGAGTCTCAAAAGTCAGACTGAAGTATGTGTTGAAGGTCAGAGAGGCTATGGCTGTGTGCATATAGGATTGTGTCGTCTGCATACATGTGTATTGAGGCTTCCTTACAAGCTGTGGGAAGATCATTAATGAACACTGAGAAATACTATGCAGTCCACAACTCCCTTTAGATAAGCATGTCTCCCAGCCCCAAACATATATCATGAAATGAGCAGATATAAAAAGTCTTATAAATGAAAGTATTATCTGTTCCTTGTGGTTTGGAGGGAAAATCTTCTCTGTTCCTGGTTGCTACCTTTTCTTCAGGGTTTGCCAGCGTTCAGGTTTAGAAGTTTCCCCTGTGTCTTGCAAGCAGCCTCTTCTGGTAGACTCAAGACGCCTGTCCCCATGTCAGTCTCACAAGTTGTGAGAGTAAGGGCCAATCTTCCTTCCTGTCTCAAAAGACAGGCTTTTCTAAGCAATCTAATCAGGCAGGTGGTGTTTATTAATTGACTACCAGCAGTTAACCACCACACTGCTGGATTAGAGCTACATTACCTGAACAGGGATTTTACAGATGCACAGGGGGTCACCTCTCTCTCTGGGACGCACAGGGGGTCACTTCTCTGGGACGCACAGGGGGTCACCTCTCTGGGACACACATGGGGTCACCTCTCTGGGATGCACACGGGGTCACCTCTCTGGGATGCACAGGGGGTCTCCTCTCTGGGATGCACAGGAGGTCACCTCTCTGGGATGCACAGGGGGTCACCTCTCTGGGATGCACAGGGGGTCTCCTCTCTGGGATGCACAGGGGGTCACCTCTCTGGGATGCACAGGGGGTCTCCTCTCTGGGATGCACAGGGGGTCACCTCTCTGGGATGCACAAGGGGTCTCCTCTCTGGGATGCACAGGGGGTCTCCTCTCTGGGATGCACAGGGGGTCACCTCTGTGGGATGCACAAGGGGTCTCCTCTCTGGGATGCACAGGGGGTCACCTCTCTGGGATGCACAGGGGGTCACCTCTCTGGGATGCACAGGGGGTATCTCAGGAATGTTATTTTCCTTTGAGACTGACCGCCCAGGATCTGGCTATCGTCCCTTCTAACATACGCTGTCCTTTTTAGTGGGTCATCTGCGATTACCCCTAACCCCCCCTCCCCCACCCAATTAAGCCCTCTGTTGATCAGCGCAGACACAGGAAGGGTGTGGCCCGGTCATAAACACAATATCTTGTGTTTTTAAGGCAAACGGTAACCACATGAAGCCCCACATTCATTAAAATACCTAATATCTCACGATATTATGTATGTATGTACAGTTAGGTCCAGAAATAATTGGACACTGATACAAGTTTTGTTATTTCGGCTGCGTACAAAAATAAATTCAAGTTGCAGTTAAATAATGAATATGGACTTAAAGTGCAGTCTATCAGCTTTAATTTGAGGGTATTCACATCCAAATAGGAGGAAGGGACCCCCGTTTTTTTCAAGGGACCAAAAGTAATTGGACAATTGACTCAAAAGCTGTTTCATGGACAGGTGTGGGCGATTCCTTCATTATTTCATCATCAATTAAGCAGGTAAAAGGTCTGGAGTTGATTCCAGGTGTGGCATTCATATTTGTAAGCTGTTGCGGTGAACCCAAAATATGCGGTCAAAGGAACTCTCAATGCAAGTGAAACAGGGCATCCTTAGGCCGCAAAAAAAAGAAAACCCATCAGAGAGATAGCAGGAACATTAGGAGTGGCCAAATCAACAGTTTGGTACATTCTGTGAAAAAAAGAACGCACTGGTGAGCTCTGCAACACAAAAAGGGCCTGGACGTCCACGGAAGACAACAGTGGTGGATGATCGTAGGATCCTTTCCATGGTAAAGAAAAACCCCTTCACAACATCCAGCCAAGTGAAGAACACTCTCCAGAAGGTAGGCATATCATTATCCAAGTCTACCATAAGGAGAAGACTTCACAAGAGCAAATACAGAGGGTTCACCACAAGGTGCAAACCATTCATAAGCCTCAAGAATAGAAAGTAGGGAGAAGCTTGTGGGGAGCGCAGATGTCACCATATGTGGGAAAATAAATATAAATATAGTGTAGTATGTTCTATAGCTTCAACAATCAATTCAAAGAGTCACGATTGGGAACTCACACTTTCCCAGTAAGAGATCAGCAGTGGAGATAGTAATGCAGACTTGATCAGTGTGGAGTATCAGGAATCAGCAGCATAATCCCTCAATGTGAAAAGATAACACACTTAGTGCAACATTGCATGTTCCAGTATATTATTTATCAGAGGCAATAGGTATTGCACTTACATTAGGCACTTTGTGCATAGACACGTAACAATAGTGATGCACAGCTTGTGTGTGCCTCCAGCCCTGCTCCCAAGGTAGCGTCGCGTCACTTCCGGTCGGTCCGTCGCGTCACTTCCGGTCGGTCCGTCGCGTCACTTCCGGTTGCGATCGATCGCAATGATGGAATCCCCAGGGAGAAGGGAAGATGCTCTATACACTTGACTAAACCAATAGGAAGTGGTGAAATATCCCTCTATCCAATAAGAACCGTATAGGGGTATATATATATTCTGAAGTGTAATGCCACAGATTGAACTCCTGCCAAAGCTGCCAAGCCAGCGAAACGCGTTGAGTTGAACCTGCAGCAGCCTAAGAAGTGTATGGAGCATCTTCCCCTCTCCCTGGGGATTCCATCATTGCGATCGATCGCAACCGGAAGTGACGCGACGGACCGACAACAGTGGTGGATGATCGTAGGATCCTTTCCTACGTTGAGGGTTGAGCAGCGAAGTTCACTTCAATATATATAATTTATTTATTATTAATGAGCACTTTTTTATAAAAGGTTTTTATAAGGTTTATTATTCACATTTATTGCACCTCTATTAGAAGCGCCTCACATTTTCTTTTTTACTCAAGAATAGAAAGGCCAGATGAGACTTTGCCAAACAATATCTTAAAAAGCCAGCCCAGTTCTGGAACAGCATTATTTGGACAGATGAAACTAAGATCAACCTGTTCCAGAATGATGGGAAGAAAAAAGTATGGTGAAGGCTTGGAACGGCTCATGATCCAAAGCATACCACATCATCTGTAAAACACGGTGGAGGCAGTGTGATGGCATGGGCATGCATGGCTTACAATGGCACTGGGTCACTAGTGTTTATTGATGATGTGACAGAAGACAGAAGCAGCCGGATGAATTCTGAAGTGTATAGGGATATATATTCTGCTCTGATTCAGCCAAATTCAGCAAAGTTGATTGGACGGCGCTTTACTTTACAGATGGACAATAACCCAAATCATGCTGCGAAAGCAATCCAGGAGTTTAAGGTAAAGAAGTGGAATATTCTGCAATGGCCGAGTCAATCACCTGATCTCAACCCGATCGAGCATGCATTTCACTTGCTGAAGACAAACTTAAGGCAGAAAGACAACCACTGAAGACAGCTGCAGTAAAGGCCTGGCAAAGCATCACAAAGGAGGAAACCCAGCGTTTGGTGATGTCCATGCGTTCCAGACTTCAAGCAGTCATTGCCTGCAAAGGATTCTCAACAAAGTATTAAAAATGAGCATTTTATTTATGATTGTGTTAATTTGTCCAATTTCATTTGAGCCCCTGAAATAAGGGGACTGTGTGTGAAAATGGTTGCAATTCCTAAACGTTTCATACGATATTTTTGTTCAACCCCTTGAATTAAAGCTGAAAGTCTGCACTTCTATTGCATCTCGGTTGTTTCATTTCAAATCCATTGTGGTGGCGTGCAGAGCCAAAATTATGAATAACAAATAATACAAATAACACATAATGGGAATAAGCACTTCAGACATAAAAGTGACATTTTGGAAAAGGAGTCCCTGCCCCGAAGAGCTTACAATCTAATCATGAGAATGTGTATATTGTGCGTCGCCGCCCGCGCCCTGTCCCTGATGGGTCCTTGTCTCCCCAGTGGGGACGATGTCGCCATGCTTTCCGACCGCAGCTGGCGTTGCCACATACGTGTGCAAACGGCAGAACACGCACACACTTCCCTTAGCGGGAACTTCGTGAGAATCTCACGCGCGGACCTGTTAACCCTTTGGGTCGCTATCGTGTTTGGCCGCTGGCAGCGAAAGGGTTAAGAGTGTGCGAGGTTAACCCTTGCACTGCTGGTCCCAGGCAGGGTGGCAGGTGAGCGGGAGCAGTTCTCTCGCAGTGCTGGGAATGGCCACCAGAGGGGGCCGCAGGCTTGTTAGTAGAGGCCATGGGGATCAATGTAATGTCACACAGAGCGCTGGGGGGAGTGCTCCTGTATTACAGGTATTATGGTTCCTGATCCCTCCCACTGGGCGGGGCCTGTGCCGTGTCACTTCCCAGGATATGGTGTGTGTGTGTGTGTGTAACCGGTGTGAGCACTGTGTGTGTGTGAGTGAGTGTGACCATTGTGTGTGTGTGTGCATAACCAGTGTGAGAGAGCTGTGTGTGTGTAACCAGTGTGTGTCAGTGTGAGCGTGTCACCAGTCTGTGTGTGCATAACGAGTGTGAGTTAGCACAGTGTGTAACCAGTGTGTGTGTGAGAGAGATCTCTGTGTGAGCACTGTGTGTGTGTGTGTGTGTGTGTGTGTGTGTGTGTGTGTGTGCATTCTGAGTGTGACTGTATGCAAGATAGTTGTGTTTGTTGTGTGATCACCTGGTGCCCAGTAATGGCAGAGTCCCCCCTGGAGCTGACACAGAACCCCCTGAAAAAGATCTGGGTGCCTTTAAACAACGGGCGTCCGGTACAGCACAGCGCGCAGAGGAGAGGTAACACACAGACACACACACACATACACACACACACACACTGCATGTACAGCACAGCGCACAGAGGAGAGGCAACACACAGACACACACACACACTGCATGTACAGCACAGCGCACAGAGGAGAGGTGACACACACATACACACACACACACTGCATGTAAAGCACAGCGCACAGAGGAGATGTAACACACACACACACTGCTTGTACAGCACACAGAGGAGAGGTAACACACACACACGTCATGTACAGCACAGAGGAGAAGTAACACACACTATATGCACAGCACAGAGGAGAAGTAACACACACACTATATGCACAGCACAGAGGAGAGGTAACACACACACACACTTCATGTACAGCACAGAGGAGAAATAACACACACACACACACTGCATGCACAGCACAGAGGAGGTAACACACACACACACACACACACACACACACACAACCACTGCATGTACATCACAGCGCACAGAGGAGAGGTAACACACACAGCATGTACAGCACAGAGAGAGGTAACACACACACACACTGCATGCACAGCGGAGAGGTCACACACACACATACTGCATGTACAGCACAGAGGAGAAGTAACACACACGCACACTGCATGTACAGTACAGCACAGGAGAGGTAACACACACTTCATGTACAGCACAGAGCAGAAGTAACACACACACTGCATGTACAGCACAGAGGAGAGGTAACACACACACACACACACGCACACTGCATGTACAGCACACCTAGAATACGTGACAGTGACACGATGCTAGACACTGCACAAAAAGGTGACAAAATCACACACCCTGTGTGCAGCGGAGCGCACACAGGAGAGGTGACAATGTCACACACACACTGCATGTACAGCACAGCGCACACAGGAGAGGTGACAATGTCACACACTGCATGTACAGCACAGCGCACACAGGAGAGGTGACAATGTCACACACACACTGCATGTACAGCACAGCGCACACAGGAGAGATGACAATGTCACACACACACACACTGCATGTACAACACCGCGCACACACATGACATCTCTCTGTCTCATCATCGTTACTTTTGTTCCTGTATCCAAGCAGAATAACTGGTATATGTGTCACCGCTCCTCTCCGGATAGGAGGGATACTCTGACCCGCAGAGCTTGCAATCAGTACTGTCAGAAGGGTTAATACGGCAAAGCATATTCCTGCTAGCCTTTGAGGTGGTGACACCAAGTTCAAATTCCAGTGTGTGACCTTGGGCAAGTAACTATCTCCCTGCCGCATTAGATTGTTAGCTCTTTGCGACAGTCGCTGTGCCCGCTAAGTGCTGCGCACCCAGGAACATACAAGGGAAATATCACTATGATTGTGGTCTAGAGACGTGGGACCATGGTATATATGTACACAATCTCGTGGCAAAGGGGGTGCGCATAACTGTCCCCCGACTCCTGCGTGTCCATCTCTCACGTTTCACACTCCTCTGCCGCTGGCCCAATAAGAACCTGCGTGGACGAGACACGGAGGGGGGATATTATATGCGTGTCCTGGGGTCGCCAATAACCCGAATAATCTGTCCGAGTCCGAGGGGTGAACCTGAGTGTGCGACACGCCTCACGCCAGGAATGTGTTACAGTGACGTGGCACTCGGGAATACTAGAGTAAAGATCGTGGGACAGCTGTGTGTGTGATTGCCGTGGGAAAGCCGTGGCACTGGGGTTCCGGCTGTGATGAAAGTGGCACGGACACGTCTCAGTCCTTGTGAAACACACGGGGCACGTATTTTAAGGTGTATTTCGTATGTTTGAGTGGTGCTTTTTGTAGCATATCACGTAAGCGCATACGAGAGGGTTGCCTGCCCCGCAGAGCTAACACTCTAAGTGAAGCGCTTCAGATGGGGAGAGTCCTGCACCGTGTTTGTCTTGTTCCTGCCCTCTCTCTCTCCGTGTTTCTCCCGTGTTTATGTCTCTGTGTCTCCCCGTGTTCATGTCTCTGTGTCTCCCCCGTGTTCATGTCTCTGTGTCTCCCCCGTGTTCATGTCTCTGTGTCTCCCCCGTGTTCATGTCTCTGTGTCTCCCCGTGTACATGTCTCTGTGTCTCCCCCGTGTTCATGTCTCTGTGTCTCCCCCGTGTTCATGTCTCTGTGTCTCCCCCGTGTTCATGTCTCTGTGTCTCCCCCGTGTTCATGTCTCTGTGTCTCCCCCGTGTTCATGTCTCTGTCTCTCCCCGTGTTCATATCTCCGTGTCTCTCCCCGTGTTCATGTCTCTGTCTCTCCCCGTGTTCATGTCTCTGTGTCTCCCCGTGTTCATGTCTCTGTGTCTCCCCCGTGTTCATGTCTCTGTGTCTCCCCCGTGTTCATGTCTCTGTCTCTCCCCGTGTTCATATCTGTGTCTCTCCCCGTGTTCATGTCTCTGTCTCTCCCCGTGTTCATGTCTCTGTGTCTCCCCGTGTTCATGTCTCTGTGTCTCCCCCGTGTTCATGTCTCTGTGTCTCCCCCGTGTTCATGTCTCTGTGTCTCCCCCGTGTTCATGTCTCTGTGTCTCCCCCGTGTTCATGTCTCTGTGTCTCCCCCATGTTCATGTCTCTGTGTCTCCCCGTGTTCATGTCTCTGTGTCTCCCCGTGTTCATGTCTCTGTGTCTCCCCCGTGTTCATGTCTCTGTGTCTCCCCCGTGTTCATGTCTCTGTGTCTCCCCCGTGTTCATGTCTCTGTGTCTCCCCCGTGTTCATGTCTCTGTGTCTCCCCCGTGTTCATGTCTCTGTGTCTCCCCCGTGTTCATGTCTCTGTGTCTCCCCGTGTTCATGTCTATGTGTCTCCCCCGTGTTCATGTCTCTGTGTCTCCCCCCGTGTTCATGTCTCTGTGTCTCCCCCGTGTTCATGTCTCTGTGTCTCCCCCGTGTTCATGTCTCTGTGTCTCCCCTGTGTTCATGTCTCTGTGTCTCCCCCGTGTACATGTCTCTGTGTCTCCCCCGTGTTCATGTCTCTGTGTCTCCCCGTATTCATGTCTCTGTGTCTCCCCGTGTTCATGTCTCTGTGTCTCCCCCGTGTTCATGTCTCTGTGTCTCCCCGTGTTCATGTCTCTGTGTCTCCCCCGTGTTCATGTCTCTGTGTCTCCCCCGTGTTCATGTCTCTGTGTCTCCCCCGTGTTCATGTCTCTGTGTCTCCCCCGTGTTCATGTCTCTGTGTCTCCCCCGTGTTCATGTCTCTGTGTCTCCCCGTGTACATGTCTCTGTGTCTCCCCCGTGTTCATGTCTCTGTGTCTCCCCCGTGTTCATGTCTCTGTGTCTCCCCCGTGTTCATGTCTCTGTGTCTCCCCCGTGTTCATGTCTCTGTGTCTCCCCCGTGTTCATGTCTCTGTGTCTCCCCGTGTTCATGTCTCTGTGTCTCCCCCGTGTTCATGTCTCTGTGTCTCCCCCATGTTCATGTCTCTGTGTCTCCCCGTGTTCATGTCTCTGTGTCTCCCCCGTGTTCATGTCTCTGTGTCTCCCCGTGTTCATGTCTCTGTGTCTCCCCGTGTTCATGTCTCTGTGTCTCCCCCGTGTTCATGTCTCTGTGTCTCCCCCGTGTTCATGTCTCTGTGTCTCCCCCGTGTTCATGTCTCTGTGTCTCCCCCGTGTTCATGTCTCTGTGTCTCCCCGTGTTCATGTCTCTGTGTCTCCCCCGTGTTCATGTCTCTGTGTCTCCCCCGTGTTCATGTCTCTCTGTGTCTCCCCCGTGTTCATGTCTCTATGTGTCTCCCCCGTGTTCATGTCTCTGTGTCTCCCCCGTGTTCATGTCTCTGTGTCTCCCCCGTGTTCATGTCTCTGTGTCTCCCCCGTGTTCATGTCTCTGTGTCTCCCCGTGTTCATGTCTCTGTCTCTCCCCGTGTTCATATCTCGTGTCTCTCCCCGTGTTCATGTCTCTGTCTCTCCCCGTGTTCATGTCTCTGTCTCTCCCCGTGTTCATGTCTCTGTGTCTCCCCGTGTTCATGTCTCTGTGTCTCCCCCGTGTTCATGTCTCTGTGTCTCCCCCGTGTTCATGTCTCTGTGTCTCCCCGTGTTCATGTCTCTGTGTCTCCCCGTGTTCATGTCTCTGTGTCTCCCCCGTGTTCATGTCTCTGTGTCTCCCCCGTGTTCATGTCTCTGTGTCTCCCCCGTGTTCATGTCTCTGTGTCTCCCCGTGTTCATGTCTCTGTGTCTCCCCGTGTTCATGTCTCTGTGTCTCCCCCGTGTTCATGTCTGTGTCTCCCCCGTGTTCATGTCTCTGTGTCTCCCCCGTGTTCATGTCTCTGTGTCTCCCCCGTGTTCATGTCTCTGTGTCTCCCCCGTGTTCATGTCTCTGTGTCTCCCCCGTGTTCATGTCTCTGTGTCTCCCCCGTGTTCATGTCTCTGTGTCTCCCACGTGTACATGTCTCTGTGTCTCCCCGTGTTCATGTCTCTGTGTCTCCCCCGTGTTCATGTCTCTGTGTCTCCCCCGTGTTCATGTCTCTGTGTCTCCCCCGTGTTCATGTCTCTGTCTCTCCCCGTGTTCATATCTCCGTGTCTCTCCCCGTGTTCATGTCTCTGTCTCTCCCCGTGTTCATGTCTCTGTGTCTCCCCGTGTTCATGTCTCTGTGTCTCCCCCGTGTTCATGTCTCTGTGTCTCCCCCGTGTTCATGTCTCTGTGTCTCCCCCGTGTTCATGTCTCTGTGTCTCCCCCGTGTTCATGTCTCTGTGTCTCCCCCGTGTTCATGTCTCTGTGTCTCCCCGTGTACATGTCTCTGTGTCTCCCCCGTGTACATGTCTCTGTGTCTCCCCCGTGTACATGTCTCTGTGTCTCCCCGTGTTCATGTCTCTGTGTCTCCCCCCGTGTTCATGTCTCTGTGTCTCCCCGTGTACATGTCTCTGTGTCTCCCCCGTGTTCATGTCTCTGTGTCTCCCCCGTGTTCATGTCTCTGTGTCTCCCCCGTGTTCATGTCTCTGTGTCTCCCCGTGTTCATGTCTCTGTGTCTCCCCCGTGTACATGTCTCTGTGTCTCCACCGTGTTCATGTCTCTGTGTCTCCCCGTATTCATGTCTCTGTGTCTCCCCGTGTTCATGTCTCTGTGTCTCCCCCGTGTTCATGTCTCTGTGTCTCCCCCGTGTTCATGTCTCTGTGTCTCCCCCGTGTTCATGTCTCTGTGTCTCCCCGTGTTCATGTCTATGTGTCTCCCCCGTGTTCATGTCTCTGTGTCTCCCCCGTGTTCATGTCTCTGTGTCTCCCCCGTGTTCATGTCTCTGTGTCTCCCCCGTGTTCATGTCTCTGTGTCTCCCCCGTGTTCATGTCTCTGTGTCTCCCCGTGTTCATGTCTCTGTGTCTCCCCCGTGTTCATGTCTCTGTGTCTCCCCCGTGTTCATGTCTCTGTGTCTCCCCCGTGTTCATGTCTCTGTGTCTCCCCCGTGTTCATGTCCCTGTGTCTCCTCGTGTTCATGTCTCTGTGTCTCCCCCGTGTTCATGTCTCTGTGTCTCCCCGTGTTCATGTCTCTGTGTCTCCCCCGTGTTCATGTCTCTGTGTCTCCCCCGTGTTCATGTCTCTGTGTCTCCCCCGTGTTCATGTCTCTGTGTCTCCCCCGTGTTCATGTCTCTGTGTCTCCCCGTGTTCATGTCTCTGTGTCTCCCCCGTGTACATGTCTCTGTGTCTCCCCCGTGTTCATGTCTCTGTGTCTCCCCCCGTGTTCATGTCTCTGTGTCTCCCCCGTGTTCATGTCTCTGTGTCTCCCCCGTGTTCATGTCTCTGTGTCTCCCCCGTGTTCATGTCTCTGTGTCTCCCCCGTGTTCATGTCTCTGTGTCTCCCCCGTGTTCATGTCTCTGTGTCTCCCCCGTGTTCATGTCTCTGTGTCTCCCCCGTGTTCATGTCCCTGTGTCTCCCCCGTGTTCATGTCTCTGTGTCTCCCCGTGTTCATGTCTCTGTGTCTCCCCCGTGTTCATGTCTCTGTGTCTCCCCCGTGTTCATGTCTCTGTGTCTCCCCGTGTTCATGTCTCTGTGTCTCCCCCTTGTTCATGTCTCTGTGTCTCCCCCGTGTTCATGTCTCTGTGTCTCCCCGTGTTCATATCTCCGTGTCTCTCCCCGTGTTCATGTCTCTGTCTCTCCCCGTGTTCATGTCTCTGTGTCTCCCCGTGTTCATGTCTCTGTGTCTCCCCCGTGTTCATGTCTCTGTGTCTCCCCGTGTTCATGTCTCTGTGTCTCCCCCGTGTTCATGTCTCTGTGTCTCCCCGTGTTCATGTCTCTGTGTCTCCCCCGTGTTCATGTCTCTGTGTCTCCCCCGTGTTCATGTCTCTGTGTCTCCCCCGTGTTCATGTCTCTGTGTCTCCCCGTGTTCATGTCTCTGTGTCTCCCCCGTGTTCATGTCTCTGTGTCTCCCCGTGTTCATGTCTCTGTGTCTCCTGTGTTCATATCTCTGTGGTTTTTTTTGCTCCCTCGCAGTGTGCACGACTAATTGCCCCACCCTCATCGTCATGGTCGGCCTTCCTGCCCGGGGGAAAACCTACATCTCCAAAAAGCTGACCCGCTACCTGAACTGGATCGGAGTTGCCACCAAAGGTGAGCGCCCCCTACCTCTAGGACTGAAGACAGGGGGGACCGCCCTCTCTCTGCAAACAGGGGGAGGGGTCGGAGATTACATTATTGAACGGCAACTATAGGTGGAGTTCCCCTCGCATGAAATATCAGGGAGTGACTGTGACCGGGCAGTATAATTCCCTGTATCAGTCATTACCCGCCCCTATTTGATAAGATCAAAAATGATCTACTGAACTGTGACGGGTTCCAGGTATCATGGATCGGGAGAATAGTACAGGTCACGATGAATATACTCCTCCGTAGGTCACTATATCATTTTCAGGCCCTCCCTGTCCGGGGACCCGGATCTGCACTAAACATATCTATCAAATATTCCAGTTCATCTGGCCGGGCCGGAGACCCGGGACAGCTAGGTCAGTTACGCTGGCCTCGAGCGGGAGGGGGAGGGGGAACCGGAGTCACCGACACAGCAAAACACCACCACGCTGCCCAATTGCGACAGGTGGGGTTTGGACCGCTGACCAGGCCAGTGCTGTTGGTTGGCCGTAGGACCTCCGTATTGCAGAGCGCCCCCTCTGCTGAGGCCCCTTGGGCTCCGGACAAACGTGAATCAAGCATAAAAATGTTTGAGTTGGGCTCAATGAGAGGTACCTGGGATATCTGGACCAAATCCAAGGATACGTTTAAACTCGCGTCACCCTCCTCCCAACTCGCCCCATTTTTCAGTAACCCCCATTTCCCCCCAGGTTGTGACTCCAAACAATTTGACCAATTCAAAGTTAAGAACATCAGGACAATACCCGACTGGCTACACAAAGGGAAAAGCGTCCAAGAGCTTCGGATTAAATCCGACGCCCCAGACCTCCCACGTGTTTACATACCTCCCACGTGTTTACATACCTCCCACGTGTTTACATACCTCCCACGTGTTTACATACCTCCCACGTGTTTACATACCTCCCACGTGTTTACATACCTCCCACCTCCCACGTGTTTACATACCTCCCACGTGTTTACATACCTCCCACGTGTTTACGTGCCTCCCACGTGTTTACGTGCCTCCCACGTGTTTAAGTGCCTCCCACGTGTTTACATACCTCCCACGTGTTTACATACCTCCCACGTGTTTACATACCTCCCACGTGTTTACATACCTCCCACCTCCCACGTGTTTACATACCTCCCACCTCCCACGTGTTTACATACCTCCCACGTGTTTACGTGCCTCCCACGTGTTTACGTGCCTCCCACGTGTTTACGTGCCTCCCACGTGTTTACGTGCCTCCCTGGTGTTTACATACCTCCCACGTGTTTACATACCTCCCACCTCCCACGTGTTTACATACCTCCCACGTGTTTACATACCTCCCACGTGTTTACGTGCCTCCCACGTGTTTACGTGCCTCCCACGTGTTTAAGTGCCTCCCACGTGTTTACATACCTCCCACGTGTTTACGTGCCTCCCACGTGTTTACGTGCCTCCCACGTGTTTACGTGCCTCCCACATGTTTACTTGCATACCTCCCACATGTTTACATGCCTCCCACATGTTTACATGCCTCCCACGTGTTACATGCCTCCCACGTGTTACATGCCTCCCACATGTTTACATGCCTCCCACGTGTTACATGACTCCAGATCAGGCACTTCCTGCACAAAATCTCTCAAAACCTCCACTTCCCGCCACTCTCAAATTTCGACTCACTTTGCAGAAGAGGCCTGAGCCAGAGAGGCCGGTCACACACATGTACTGTATATTGGTATGGAGGCTTCGGTTACTTCCCCCGACCACAACTCTGCTCAAATGGGCGGCCGACCTAAACGTGGATATTCATAGAGAGGATTGGGAGGCTATTTGGGCCACAACGACCCCCATATGTACTACCCCCAAGGAAAACATCTGTAAGATCTTCTTTCATTGGGGCCTCACACCCAGCAGGCTGAGACACACGTACCCGCTGTGTGTGACTTGTGTTGGAGGGGCTGTGGGCAGAGAGGGGATATAGTCCACATTTGGTGGACGTGTCCGGCCATTCAGAAATACTGGACCACAATCCAAACTAATATGGAAGACCCGACAGATCTATCAATCCCTTTGGACCCATTGCTTTTTCCTGCTCGCAAAACCAGTGAAAGATAACTGTCTAATCTCGCCTACTAAAAATATTTGAAATTAAAAAAATAAAGTGGGAAGGCGTATTTACATATGTATTCTGCATAGCTGTATGCAGGCGTATATACATATGTATTCTGCATAGCTGTATGCAGGCGTATATACATATGTATTCTGCATAGCTGTATGCAGGCGTATATACATATGTATTCTGCATAGCTGTATGCAGGCGTATATACATATGTATTCTGCATAGCTGTATGCAGGCGTATATACATATGTATTCTGCATAGCTGTATGCAGGCGTATATACATATGTATTCTGCATAGCTGTATGCAGGCGTATATACATATGTATTCTGCATAGCTGTATGCAGGCGTATATACATATGTATTCTGCATAGCTGTATGCAGGCGTATATACATATGTATTCTGCATAGCTGTATGCAGGCGTATATACATATGTATTCTGCATAGCTGTATGCAGGCGTATATACATATGTATTCTGCATAGCTGTATGCAGGCGTATATACATATGTATTCTGCATAGCTGTATGCAGGCGTATATACATATGTATTCTGCATAGCTGTATGCAGGCGTATATACATATGTATTCTGCATAGCTGTATGCAGGCGTATATACATATGTATTCTGCATAGCTGTATGCAGGCGTATATACATATGTATTCTGCATAGCTGTATGCAGGCGTATATACATATGTATTCTGCATAGCTGTATGCAGGCGTATATACATATGTATTCTGCATAGCTGTATGCAGGCGTATATACATATGTATTCTGCATAGCTGTATGCAGGCGTATATACATATGTATTCTGCATAGCTGTATGCAGGCGTATATACATATGTATTCTGCATAGCTGTATGCAGGCGTATATACATATGTATTCTGCATAGCTGTATGCAGGCGTATATACATATGTATTCTGCATAGCTGTATGCAGGCGTATATACATATGTATTCTGCATAGCTGTATGCAGGCGTATATACATATGTATTCTGCATAGCTGTATGCAGGCGTATATACATATGTATTCTGCATAGCTGTATGCAGGCGTATATACATATGTATTCTGCATAGCTGTATGCAGCAATTATTATTATAACTAGCATTACAATTACATTGTAAGATACGTTCCCAAGATCACGCGGCCCAGGAAGTGCACACTACACTGGCTGCTCTCTAGCGAGTTCCACTCACCCTCAGGAAGTGCACACTACACTGGCTGCTCTCTAGCGAGTTCCACTCACCCTCAGGAAGTGCACACTACACTGGCTGCTCTCTAGCGAGTTACACTCACCCTCAGGAAGTGCACACTAAACTGGCTGCTCTCTAAGAGGGTTCCACTCACCCTCAGGAAGTGCACACTACACTGGCTGCTGTTTACAAAGCTCGCCCACAGTTAGTTTACATTAATTTAATTAATAGCCGTTAGTTGAAAGCTGCGTTACGAGTCCAGCGACGGCCTCTGCCTCGTTCATCTGTATAGAACTATGTGAGATAACGGGGGTTCATATTCCTGAGGGGAATGGGGTTGGGCGTTCTGTATGGGCAGGTCCCTCACCCCGGCTGTACCCCCTTCTCCCCCCGTGCAGAGTTCAACATCGGACAGTACCGCCGGGACCTCGTGAAAACCTTTAAATCCTTTGAGTTCTTCCTCCCGGACAACGAGGAGGGGCAGAAAATCCGAAAGTGAGTGTGTTGCCGTGTGCGAGCTACAGAGCATGTTCCCGGTGTGAGTCCCACACTCTGTGACCCATTTACACAACAAGGCCCCTTCTGTCCAGCTGGCCGCTGCCCAACTGTACAAGGCCATTATTTCAGTCCTCATCCCGTCTGCAATTAACCTATTCACTGCCTGGGACTCTCTGCTCCGACATGTACGTTTCTGCGTTTGACTGCTTTTGTGGTAACCCCACTCCCAAAGCGCCTTATTGCCATGCTGGCGACCCAGAAGGAGATCCCAGCGCTGTCGCCGTGTACAGAACGCTGAAGTCTTGGTAACCACCCTGTGCCATGCTTTGTCCCCAGACAATGTGCCGTGTTGGCATTAAATGACGTCCGGCGTTACCTCGCCGAGGAAGGTGGGCACGTGGCGGTAAGTACCACCTTACTCAGGGAGATAAGTGGCCCCCCGCGGAGGCCGTGTT
>NC_134499.1:7549013-7624013 GCF_040206685.1 Ascaphus truei
GAGAGGGGGGAGAACCAGCAGGCAGCACCAGAGAGTGGGGGGAGTGCCAGAGTGCAACGCCGGAGAGAGGGGGAGCGCCAGGGGCAACGCCGGAGAGAGGGAGCGCCAGGGGGCACGCCGGAGAGAGGGGGAGCGCCAGGGGGCAACGCCGGAGAGAGGGGGAGCTTGGTTCTTCCGCCCCCAAAATTATATTTTATTTCTACTGTGCTGCAGAATACGTTGGCGTCACATAATGTGAGGCTAGAGACCAAAACGTAAAATATATATATATAATTATACACACACAACTGTGACATAGTGACGTAGTGACGCTGTGACGTAGTGACGCTGTGACAGTGACGCAGTGATGTAGTGACGCTGTGACAGTAACGCTATGACGTAGTGACGCTGTGACATAGTGACGTAGTGACGCAGTGATGTAGTGACGCTGTGACATAGTGACGCTGTGACAGTGACGCAGTGATGTAGTGACGCTGTGACAGTGACGCTATGACGTAGTGACGCTGTGACATAGTGACGTAGTGACGCAGTGATGTAGTGACGCTGTGACAGTGACGCTATGACGTAGTGACGCTGTGACATAGTGACGTAGTGACGCAGTGATGTAGTGACGCTGTGACAGTGACGCTGTGACGTAGTGACGCTGTGACAGTGACATAGTGACGCTGTGACAGTGACATAGTGACGCTGTGACAGTGATGCTGTGACATAGTGACGCTGTGACATAGTGACGCTGTGACATAGTGACGCTGTGACGTAGTGACGCTGTGACATAGTGACGCTGTGACGTAGTGACGCTGTGACGTAGTGACGCTGTGACATAGTGACGCTGTGACGTAGTGACGCTGTGACATAGTGACGCTGTGACATAGTGACGCTGTGATGTCGCTGTTTACGATGGAAAATATTTTCCGGATTACGGGTAGTGACTTTTCTCAGTTTAACCTGTTCAATGCCGGCAGGCTGGGCGAATACACAGACAAAGCAACGAGTATCAGACTTTGGATTAACTCTTTCAGTGACAGAGCGCAGGCCGGGAGTTCCACTCCTGTTTTTATGATTAGACAGTTTTACTTTCTCCCCATTTTCAGTTTTGTCCTCCCCAATCCTCTTTCTTTCTCTCCCCCATCCCTTCCCCTCTAACACCCCCTCTCTCCTCTACCCCCTCTCTTCTCTCTTTCTTTATCCCCCTCTCTATCTCTATCTCCCCTCTTCTCCTCCCTCTCTTCTCCTCCCTCTCTTTCTCCTCCCTCTCTTCTCCTCCCTCTCTTATCCTCCTCCCTCTCTTCTCCTCCCTCTCTTCTCCTCCTCCACCTCTCTTCCTCGCCGCCCCTCTCTTCCTCGCCCTCCCTCTCTTCCTCGCCCCCCCTCTCTTCCTCGCCCCCCCTCTCTTCCTCGCCCCCCTCTCTTCCTCGCCCCCTCTCTTTCTCACCCCCCCCTCTCTTCCTCGCCCCCCTCTCTTCCTCGCCCCCTCTCTTTCTCACCCCCCCCTCTCTTCCTCGCCGCCCCTCTCTTTCTCGCCCCCCCTCTCTTCCTCGCCCCCCCTCTCTTCCTCGCCCCCCCTCTCTTCCTCGCCCCCCCTCTCTTCCTCGCCCCCCTCTCTTTCTCGCCCCCCCTCTTTCTCGCCCCCCCTCTTTCTTGCCCCCCCTCTTTCTCGCCCCCCTCTCTTTCTCGCCCCCCCTCTCTTCCTCGCCCCCCCTCTCTTCCTCGCCCCCCCCTCTCTTCCTCGCCCCCCCCCTCTCTTCCTCGCCCCCCCCTCTCTTCCTCGCCCCCCCCCTCTCTTCCTCGCCCCCCCTCTTTCTCGCCCCCCTCTCTTTCTCGCCCCCCCTCTCTTTCTCGCCCCCCCTCTCTTTCTCGCCCCCCCTCTCTTTCTCGCCCCCCCTCTCTTCCTCACCCCCCCCCTCTCTTCCTCGCCCCCCCCCTCTCTTCCTCGCCCCCCCTCTCTTCCTCGCCCCCCCTCTCTTCCTCGCCCCCCCTCTCTTTCTCGCCCCCCCTCTCTTTCTCGCCCCCCCTCTCTTCCTCGCCCCCCCTCTCTTCCGCTCACTCTCTCCCCTCTCTTCCTCTCACTCCTCCCCTTCTCTTCCTCTCACTCTCCCCCCTCTCCCCCCCCCTTTTTTTCCTCTCATCTTCTCTCCTCTCACCCTGCCCCCTCCCTCTCTCCCTCTTCCCAACACAAAACGTAATCGGGGGCGGCGTGTTCTTGTGGGGTAGAAGTAAACCATTTGATGGCATCTGGGGCCTGTCTCCCACCCTTTAAACGTAACCCTTCGGCATGGAAACCAAACCTTGTTGGCTTATCGCCCCCAAATGAACCTCACCCCAAAACCTGCACAGAAAGAATGACTTGATGGGATGTGAATGGGCCTCACTATTGGGCCCTTATATAAGAAGATGATGTTGGGACACGACCTCCCTCCTCTGGATCGGATCAGTATTCTCTCGTACTCCCTGTATTGTAAAGTAGTACAGCGCTGCGTACACTGTTGGAGCTGTATAAATCAGATGATACATGCGTACAAAATCTGTTTGTTGTGGTAACGAGCGGCTGTCTCAAGGTGACCTCTGTGCCTGCGTGTGCCTGAATTAGCACGTGATGTAAGCCCTGTCCGTCACCGGCCCCTGGAACTGCAGCCTGTCCTGTCCGTCACCGGCCCCTGGAACTGCAGCCTGTCCTGTCCGTCACCGGCCCCTGGAACTGCAGCCTGTCTGTCACCGGCCCCTGGAACTGCAGCCTGTCCTGTCCGTCACTGGCCCCTGGAACTGCAGCCTGTCCTGTCCGTCACCGGCCCCTGGAACTGCAGCCTGTCCTGTCCGTCACCGGCCCCTGGAACTGCAGCCTGTCCTGTCCGTCACCGGCCCCTGGAACTGCAGCCTGTCCTGTCCGTCACCGGCCCCTGGAACTGCAGCCTGTCCTGTCTGTTACTGGCCCCTGGAACTGCAGCCTGTCCTGTCTCCCAGTCACCGGCCCCTGGAACTGCAGCCTGTCCTGTCCGTCACCGGCCCCTGGAACTGCAGCCTGTCCTGTCCGTCACCGGCCCCTGGAACTGCAGCCTGTCCTGTCTGTTACTGGCCCCTGGAACTGCAGCCTGTCCTGTCTCCCAGTCACCGGCCCCTGGAACTGCAGCCTGTCCTGTCCGTCACCGGCCCCTGGAACTGCAGCCTGTCCTGTCTCAGTTACTGGCCCCTGGGACTGCAGCCTGTCCTGTCCTCTCAGTTACTGGCCCCTGGGACTGCAGCCTGTCCTGATGTTTCTCCCAGAGAGGAAATGGGTTATATTTGGCAACGGGGTCATTTGTTAACCTCTTGGGTGTTGGAGGCAGATCAGTGCCAGCACTCAGGGGGTTAAGGCGGGCATTTCCCCAAATATCTGACCCTATCGCACAGGGAATATACGTCTTTTTGTTGCAGTTTGCAGGCGCTTTATCTCCCAGTAATACACCTGACTGTAAGCTCTTTGGGTTAGGGATTAGGAGCGCCTGCGGTTTCCTGCTGTGTGCAGCACTGCATACACTAGCAAGGCAAAATAAGGTGTTATATTACAAGGAATTCATCCGAACATAAGCCAGTGTGACTGTCAGTGCAGAATATTCTGCGCAGTGCTGTCCTGGAGCAGAGGGTGCAATGCTGCACCGCTTTCTGCAACGCTTTCTGCACCGCTTTCTCACCGCTTTCTGCACCGCTTTCTGCAACGCTTTCTGCAACGCTTTCTCACCGCTTTCTGCAACGCTTTCTCACCGCTTTCTGCACCGCTTTCTCACCGCTTTCTGCACCGCTTTCTGCACCGCTTTCTGCAACGCTTTCTGCACCGCTTTCTCACCGCTTTCTCACCGCTTTCTGCAACGCTTTCTCACCGCTTTCTGCACCGCTTTCTCACCGCTTTCTGCACCGCTTTCTGCACCGCTTTCTGCAACGCTTTCTGCACCGCTTTCTCACCGCTTTCTGCACCGCTTTCTGCAACGCTTTCTGCAACGCTTTCTCACCGCTTTCTGCAACGCTTTCTCACCGCTTTCTGCACCGCTTTCTCACCGCTTTCTGCACCGCTTTCTGCAACGCTTTCTGCAACGCTTTCTGCAACGCTTTCTGCAACGCTTTCTGCAACGCTTTCTGCAACGCTTTCTGCACCGCTTTCTGCACCGCTTTCTCACCGCTTTCTGCAACGCTTTCTCACCGCTTTCTGCACCGCTTTCTGCACCGCTTTCTCACCGCTTTCTGCACCGCTTTCTGCAACGCTTTCTGCAACGCTTTCTGCAACGCTTTCTGCACCGCTTTCTCACCGCTTTCTGCACCGCTTTCTGCAACGCTTTCTGCAACGCTTTCTGCAACGCTTTCTCACCGCTTTCTGCACCGCTTTCTCACCGCTTTCTGCACCGCTTTCTGCAACGCTTTCTGCAACGCTTTCTGCAACGCTTTCTGCACCGCTTTCTGCACCGCTTTCTCACCGCTTTCTCACCGCTTTCTCTTTCGCTCTACTCTCTTTTTTTTTTCTCCTTTCTTTCTGCTCTCTCGCGCCACTTTCTTTGCGCTCTCTGTGCACTTTCTTTTCAACTCTCTGCTCTCTCACTTTGCGCGCTCTCTCTCTGCTCTCTTTCTTCTCTCTGTTTCCATGCTCTCTCTCTCTCTTTCTGCTCTCTATCTCTGCTCCGTTTTTCACTCTCTCTGCTCTCCGTCTCTCTCTGCTCTCCGTCTCTCTCTGCTCTCCCTCTCTTCTCTCTACCTCTCTCTCTGCTCTCCCTCACTCTCTCCCTCTCTCTCTGCTCTCCGTCTCTCTCTGCTTTTCGTCTCTCTCTGCTCTCCCTCTCCTCTCTCTACCTCTCTCTCTGCTCTCCCTCTCCTCTCTCTACCTCTCTCTCTGCTCTCCCTCTCCTCTCCCTCACTCTCTCCCTCTCTCTCTGCTCTCCGTCTCTCTCTGCTCTCCGTCTCTCTCTGCTCTCCGTCTCTCTCTGCTCTCCGTCTCTCTCTGCTCTCCGTCTCTCTCTGCTCTCCCTCTCCTCTCCCTCACTCTCTCTCTGCTCTCCCTCTCTCTCTGCTCTCTCTCTGCTCTCCCTCTCCTCTCTGCTCTCCCTCTCTCTGCTCTCCCTCTCTCTCTGCTCTCCCTCTCTCTCTGCTCTCCCTCTCTCTCTGCTCTCCCTCTCTCTCTGCTCTCCCTCTCTCTCTGCTCTCCCTCTCCTCTCTCTCTCTCTGATCTCTCTCTCCCTCTTCTCTTAATATAACTACTTTACATATACATTGTAATGAAAAATATAAACACGGCAAACCCCCTGAACCGCTGAAATTGAGCCCCCCCTTAAATCCAGCACCCCCTAAACTCTCTTTTTTTTATTTTTTTATTAAATATTTGATCTTTATTGGTGTCTTTTGAAGCACTTACATGTAGACCATGATATAACATTCACAGCATAGTATGACAATTCGATGCAAAATACAGGCACATGGCAGTGAGATATTCTGAGACACACAATAAACCTTGTTTTTCCCGTTATCAGTGGTGAAAAGAGGAGGGATGACGAGGAACGGGTGGATAGCTGGGAGCGACATTCTTTATTTTATTTTTAATGAAGTATTGATGGGAACGCGTCGGTCGCTCTCTGGGATGAGAACGCGTCGGTCGCTCTCTGGGGTGGGAACATGCCTGTTGCTCTCTGGGGTGGGGACGCGTCGGTCGCTCTCTGGGGTGGGAACGTGTCGGTCGCTCTCTAGGGTAGGAATGGTCGCTCTCTGGGGTGGGAACGGTCGCTCTCTGGGGTGGGAACGGTCGCTCTCTGGGTTGGGAACGGTCGCTCTCTGGGGTGGGAACGTGTCGGTTGCTCTCTGGGGTGGGAACGGTCGCTCTCTGGGTTGGGAACGGTCGCTCTCTGGGGTGGGAACGTGTCGGTTGCTCTCTGGGGTGGGAACGGTCACTCTTTGGGTTTGGAACGGTCGCTCCCTGGGGTGGGAACGGTAGCTCTCTGGGTTGGGAACGTGTTGGTCGCTCTCTGGGGTGGGAACGGTCGCTCCCTGGGGTGGGAACGTGTCGGTCGCTCTCTGGGGTGGGAATGTGTCGGTCGCTCTCTGGAGTGGAAATGTGTTGGGCGCTCTCTGGAGTGGAAATGTGTTGGGCGCTCTCTGGGGTGGAAATGTGTTGGGCGCTCTCTGGGGTGGAAATGTGTTGGGCGCTCTCTGGGGTGGGAACGTGTCGGTCGCTCTCTGGGGTGGAAATGTGTTGGGCACTCTCTGGGGTGGAAATGTGTTGGGCGCTCTCTGGGGTGGAAATGTGTTGGGCGCTCTCTGGGGTGGGAACGTGTCGGTCGCTCTCTGGGGTGGGAACGCGTCGGTCGCTCTCTGGGGTGGGAACACGTTGGTCGCTCTCTGGGGTGGGATCGGTCACTCTTTGGGGTGGGAACGGTCGCTCCCTGGGGTGGGAACATGTCAGTCGCTCTCTGGGGTGGGAACGGTCACTCCCTGGGTTGGGAACGGTCGCTCCCTGGGGTGGGAACGGTCGCTCCCTGGGTTGGGAACGGTCGGTCCCTGAGTTGGGAACGGTCGCTGCCTGGGGTGGGAACGTGTCGGTCACTCTCTGGGGTGGGAATAATGTTGTACAGGCTCTGAGTTTGTTGGCTCTCTCTCCAGGACGCCCCTGTGAAGAAGAAGAGGCCGGCGATGAAGGAGGAAGACCTGAAAGGTGCAAGAAATAAACTGAGCGCCCAAACCCCCATCAAGTCAAAGACTTACCAGGTGATGAGCGACTGTGGTAAGTACCAACCCATGCAGAGATCAGAGCGGTCCACCACCTATTATGGGTCACGTCAGACCTTGATACATTGTAAGCAACCAATACGCAGTGAGACCAGGCAGATCCACCACTTGAGGGTCATATGTTGGGCTGTTATACGTTGTAATGGAGCAACACATGCATGCACAGACCAGATCATTCCCCCAATTGTCAGGCCTTGATATATTGTAATAAGCCAACATGTGCAGAGACCAAAGTCTTCCACCACCTGCCAAGGGTCATGTCAAGCTGTGATACATTGTAATGGACCAACCTGTGCATGCCACGACCTGTCAAAGGCCCTATACCGGGCTGCGATAGTGTACTGGACCGACCATGAGAACTCTTTCTACAGGAGCTTCCCAGAGCCTGAAGAGTCTCAGACATCTGGAGGTGAGACGTAGGATAGAGCAAAACCAACAGAGACTGGAAAAGCGTGTGTGTACACTACTTGGCAATGGAAACTCTCACTTCTCTCAGCTAAAATGTATCGGCCTGAAATAAGCCCGTACGTCTCATATCCAGGTAGACGATCTCTGTGATTGATGTATGGTGTAGCCACTCATGTCATTGGTGATGGCCGGGGCCCAGATTCGCAGTGTCTCTGCCGTAGCAATAAGGAACGCTCAGGGACACATGACATGGCAGAGCATAAGGGAGGTACTTTGTTACTCTAGCCACATGCAGTGTATAATACTTAGATTGTAAGCTCTTTTGCCTAGGTATCCTTCATACCGCCCCCCTGTAATTAGAGTGATGTATATGTTTAAATCAGATTTACATGGTTGGAGCTTCACACTTTTTAAAGGGCCATGTAAAAATAGTGGTGCTGTCCAATTTAGAGAGCGACAGACTCAAAAACAAGTTTATGAATGACTGCTGTTAAATGTATGTTAACGGAACGTGAATGGTTATTTTTAAAGCAAGGCTATGCATCTAATCTATACATAACAGCCAGTGGGTCTTGCATGTCTGCAGGCATCTGGCGTGAGCTCATCAGTGCATAATGCACATAGCCTGGTGGCAGATAAGGAGAGTCAGATAGCTATAAGGTTTAGACAGAAAGCAGACACAGAATCAAAGAGAAGTCAGTTGACACATGAGAAGAATGCTGGAGAAGGAGAGAGAGGCGGAAAGAATTCAGGACATAGTGAGGTATTAAAGGAAAGAGATGAGGCTGGGATAGAGAGGCTGTGGGGGAAGGTAGAGAGAAGGTGGGGAAGGTAGAGAGGAGCGTGGGATAGAGAGGCTGTGGGGGAAGGTAGAGAGAAGCGTGGGAGAGAGAGAAGGTGGGGGAAGGTAGAGAGGAGCGTGGGATAGAGAGAAGGTGGGGGAAGGTAGAGAGGAGCGTGGGATAGAGAAGGTGGGGGAAGGTAGAGAGGAGCGTGGGATAGAGAGGCTGTGGGGGAAGGTAGAGAGGAGCGTGGGATAGAGAGGCTGTGGGGGAAGGTAGAGAGGAGCGTGGGAGAGAGAGAAGGTGGGGGAAGGTAGAGAGGAGCGTGGGATAGAGAGAAGGTGGGGGAAGGTAGAGAGGAGCGTGGGATAGAGAAGGTGGGGGAAGGTAGAGAGGAGCGTGGGATAGAGAGGCTGTGGGGGAAGGTAGAGAGGAGCGTGGGAGAGAGAGAAGGTGGGGGAAGGTAGAGAGGAGCGTGGGATAGAGAAGGTGGGGGAAGGTAGAGAGGAGCGTGGGAGAGAGAGATGGTGGGGGAAGGTAGAGAGGAGCGTGGGATAGAGAGAAGGTGGGGAAGGTAGAGAGGAGCGTGGGATAGAGAGAAGGTGGGGGAAGGTAGAGAGGAGCGTGGGAGAGAGAGACTGGGGGAAGGTAGAGAGGAGCGTCGGATAGAGAGAAGGTGGGGGAAGGTAGAGAGAAGGTGGGGGAAGGTAGAGAGGAGCGTGGGATAGAGAGAAGGTGGGGGAAGGTAGAGAGAAGGTGGGGGAAGGTAGAGAGGAGCGTGGGATAGAGAGAAGGTGGGGGAAGGTAGAGAGGAGCGTGGGATAGAGAAGGTGTGGGAAGGTAGAGAGGAGCGTGGGATAGAGAGAAGGTGGGGAAGGTAGAGAGGAGCGTGGGATAGAGAGAAGGTGGGGGAAGGTAGAGAGGAGCGTGGGAGAGAGAGACTGTGAGGGAAGGTAGAGCGGAGCGTGGGATAGAGAGAAGGTGGGGGAAGGTAGAGAGAAGGTGGGGGAAGGTAGAGAGGAGCGTGGGATAGAGAGAAGGTGGGGGAAGGTAGAGAGGAGCGTGGGATAGAGAGATGGTGGGGGAAGGTAGAGAGGAGCGTGGGATAGAGAAGGTGGGGGAAGGTAGAGAGGAGCGTGGGAGAGAGAGAAGGTGGGGGAAGGTAGAGAGGAGCGTGGGATAGAGAGATGGTGGGGGAAGGTAGAGAGGAGCGTGGGATAGAGAAGGTGGGGGAAGGTAGAGAGGAGCGTGGGAGAGAGAGAAGGTGGGGGAAGGTAGAGAGGAGCGTGGGATAGAGAGAAGGTGGGGGAAGGTAGAGAGGAGCGTGGGAGAGAGAGACTGTGGGGGAAGGTAGAGAGGAGCGTGGGAGAGAGAGACTGTGGGGGAAGGTAGAGAGGAGCGTGGGAGAGAGAGACTGTGGGGGAAGGTAGAGAGGAGCGTGGGAGAGAGAGACTGTGGGGGAAGGTAGAGAGGAGCGTGGGAGAGAGAGAGACTGTGGGGGAAGGTAGAGAGGAGCGTGGGAGAGAGAGACTGTGGGGGAAGGTAGAGAGGAGCGTGGGATAGAGAGAAGGTGGAGGAAGGTAGAGAGGAGCGTGGGATAGAGAGATGGTGGGGGAAGGTAGAGAGGAGCGTGGGATAGAGAGAAGGTGGGGGAAGGTAGAGAGGAGCGTGGGAGAGAGAGAAGGTGGGGGAAGGTAGAGAGGAGCGTGGGATAGAGAGAAGGTGGGGGAAGGTAGAGAGGAGCGTGGGAGAGAGAGACTGTGGGGGAAGGTAGAGAGGAGCGTGGGAGAGAGAGAGACTGTGGGGGAAGGTAGAGAGGAGCGTGGGAGAGAGAGACTGTGGGGGAAGGTAGAGAGGAGCGTGGGAGAGAGAGACTGTGGGGGAAAGTAGAGAGAAGGTGGGGAGAGAGAAGGTGGGGAAGGTAGAGAGGAGCGTGGGATAGAGAGAAGGTGGGGGAAAGTAGAGAGGAGCGTGGGATAGAGAGAAGGTGGGGGAAGGTAGAGAGGAGCGTGGGATAGAGAGAAGGTGGGGGAAAGTAGAGAGGAGCGTGGGAGAGAGAGAAGGTGGGGGAAGGTAGAGAGGAGCGTGGGAGAGAGAGAAGGTGGGGGAAAGTAGAGAGGAGCGTGGGATAGAGAGAAGGTGGGGGAAAGTAGAGAGGAGCGTGGGAGAGAGAGAAGGTGTGGGAAGGTAGAGAGGAGCGTGGGATAGAGAGATGGTGGGGGAAGGTAGAGAGGAGCGTGGGAGAGAGAGAAGGTGGGGGAAGGTAGAGAGGAGCGTGGGAGAGAGAGACTGTGGGGGAAAGTAGAGAGAAGGTGGGGAGAGAGAAGGTGTGGGAAGGTAGAGAGGAGCGTGGGATAGAGAGAAGGTGGGGAAGGTAGAGAGGAGCGTGGGATAGAGAGAAGGTGGGGGAAAGTAGAGAGGAGCGTGGGAGAGAGAGAAGGTGGGGGAAGGTAGAGAGGAGCGTGGGATAGAGAGAAGGTGGGGGAAAGGAGAGAGGAGCGTGGGAGAGAGAGAAGGTGGGGGAAGGTAGAGAGGAGCGTGGGAGAGAGAGAAGGTGGGGGAAAGTAGAGAGGAGCGTGGATAGAGAGAAGGTGGGGGAAAGTAGAGAGGAGCGTGGGAGAGAGAGAAGGTGTGGGAAGGTAGAGAGGAGCGTGGGATAGAGAGATGGTGGGGGAAGGTAGAGAGGAGCGTGGGAGAGAGAGAAGGTGGGGGTAGGTAGAGAGGAGCGTGGGAGAGAGAGACTGTGGGGGAAGGTAGAGAGGAGCATGGGAGAGACTGTGGGGGAAGGTAGAGAGGAGCGTGGGAGAGAGAGACTGTGGGGGAAGGTAGAGAGGAGCGTGGGATAGAGAGAAGGTGGGGGAAGGTAGAGAGGAGCGTGGGAGAGACTGTGGGGGAAGGTAGAGAGGAGCGTGGGATAGAGAGAAGGTGAGGGAAGGTAGAGAGGAGCGTGGGAGAGAGAGAAGGTGGGGGAAGGTAGAGAGGAGCGTGGGATAGAGAGAAGGTGGGGGAAGGTAGAGAGGAGCGTGGGAGAGAGAGAAGGTGGGGGAAGGTAGAGAGGAGTGTGGGAGAGAGACTGTGAGGGAAGGTAGAACGGAGCGTGGGATAGAGAGAAGGTGGGGGAAGGTAGAGCGGAGCGTGGGATAGAGAGAAGGTGGGGGAAGGTAGAGAGGAGCGTGGGAGAGAGAGAAGGTGGGGGAAGGTAGAGAGGAGCGTGGGATAGAGAGAAGGTGGGGGAAGGTAGAGAGAAGGTGGGGGAAGGTAGAGAGAAGGTGGGGGAAGGTAGAGAGGAGCGTGGGATAGAGAGAAGGTGGGGGAAGGTAGAGAGGAGCGTGGGATAGAGAGAAGGTGGGGGAAGGTAGAGAGGAGCGTGGGATAGAGAGAAGATGGGGGAAGGTAGAGAGGAGCGTGGGATAGAGAGAAGGTGGGGGAAGGTAGAGAGGAGCGTGGGATAGAGAGAAGGTGGGGGTAGGTAGAGAGGAGCGTGGGAGAGAGAGACTGTGGGGGAAGGTAGAGAGGAGCGTGGGAGAGAGAGACTGTGTGGGAAGGTAGAGAGGAGCGTGGGATAGAGAGAAGGTGGGGGAAGGTAGAGAGGAGCGTGGGAGAGAGAGAAGGTGGGGGAAGGTAGAGAGGAGCGTGGGATAGAGAGAAGGTGGGGGAAGGTAGAGAGGAGCGTGGGAGAGAGAGAAGGTGGGGGAAGGTAGAGAGGAGCGTGGGATAGAGAGAAGGTGGGGGAAGGTAGAGAGGAGTGTGGGAGAGAGAGAAGGTGGGGGAAGGTAGAGAGGAGCGTGGGATAGAGAGGTGGGGAAGGTAGAGAGGAGCGTGGGATAGAGAGAAGGTGGGGGAAGGTAGAGAGGAGCGTGGGAGAGAGAGACTGTGGGGGAAGGTAGAGAGGAGCGTGGGATAGAGAGAAGGTGAGGGAAGGTAGAGAGGAGCGTGGGAGAGAGAGAAGGTGTGGGAAGGTAGAGAGGAGCGTGGGATAGAGAGAAGGTGGGGGAAGGTAGAGAGGAGCGTGGGATAGAGAGAAGGTGGGGGAAGGTAGAGAGGAGCGTGGGATAGAGAGGTGGGGAAGGTAGAGAGGAGCGTGGGAGAGAGAGAAGGTGTGGGAAGGTAGAGAGGAGCGTGGGATAGGGAGAAGGTGGGGGAAGGTAGAGAGAAGGTGGGGAGAGAGAGGTGGGGGAAAAACAAAGTCAAAAGACATTGATGGGTTTTTATTCTAGTATTAATAGAAATAACATTTTGGGTTGGTGAATTAAATTGTAGTCATCCTCCTAATACCACGATTCCATAATGCCATTAAATACATAATAACTTGTACAGTCGCTGAGCCCCTCACATCAGAGGAACGCCATCTCACCAGCAGGTAATGGGAAGATATTAAATACTTTCTTTTCCTTCTGCTTCATTTGCAGAGAAGTCCGGATCGACGGCTCCTTCGGTATT
This sequence comes from Ascaphus truei, assembly GCF_040206685.1. Taxonomy (NCBI): domain Eukaryota; kingdom Metazoa; phylum Chordata; class Amphibia; order Anura; family Ascaphidae; genus Ascaphus; species Ascaphus truei. The sequence goes on from NC_134499.1 coordinate 7,561,376, forward strand.
CAGCCAGAACCGGACGGGAGGGGAAACCGCCTTCGAGAAGCCCAAGGAAGGGCCTGCCAAGAGCGTGTTTGGCTAATTTGTGGACAACCTTTAGAAGAGCCTCACGTCCCCTTCATGAATGGTGGGCGTCCATCCATTCTGCAGAGGGCAACAGGCAAACATGTCTTACAGACTATGTCCTGGCCTTCATGTGCCATTGTAGGAAAGGCCTACTCCTTTGTGTTGCCTTGTAACCCGTTCACTGCCAGAGGGCTGGCTTTGCCTCAAGTTGCATTGAACATCAAGGACCCGCGTCCAAATTCGGAGGGGGCGTCAGCTGTATAGGGCTCATCCATCGGGTCCCGTACGCTTGGCTCCGATCTCGAAGCCGAGGAAGGTATAAAATTGAGAGAGCAGAACGGCCCCAGTTACGGGTGCGAATGGGGATCCATCTTATTGTAATATTACATGGAGTCGCTCCTGTAACCGCTGGGCAAGGTTTGAAGCAAAGCGTCTTGATGCATTGGGGCAAAGTGACTCGGACTCAGAATCAGGCGGTTTGCGATGGTCCAGTTTGCGACGTTCAGGAGATTAGAAGGTTTTGAAATGTTAAGTACCCGGGAGGTTAAAATGGAGCCCGTGTAAAGGGTTACCATGGTAACCTCAGTGACTGGAGATTAAGAACACCATGATTTTTAACACACAAATAAAGCAGGATTTGCAAAAATCCTGAAATATGAGTTAAACTTCCATCGTATTCTGGGGGATTTAAAAGGTCCCATCTTGTTACAATGCAACGCCGTTCTAGCAGTGAATGGGTTAAAATAGATCACCGCTCTTTGTCGCTTGTGTTCTTATAATAATTGCTTATTCTTGCTGTGTTTTTTTTATTTTTTATTTTACCAATAAACCAGTAAAAATCCACTTTCTGTGCAGTTTTGGTCCTGATAATTACTGTGTCGTGATGTATACGGGGGGATGGGGACATTGGGCCGCATATCCCAGAGCTGGCCAAAGGGTCTCCCTTTCTTTCCCGCCTCTCCCTTTCTTTCCCCCCTCTCCCTTTCTTTCCCCCCCTCTCCCTTTCTTCCCCCCCCTCTCCCTTTCTTTCCCCCCTCTCCCTTTCTTTCCCGCCTCTCCCTTTCTTTCCCCCCCTCTCCCTTTCTTTCCCCCCCTCTCCCTTTCTTTCCCCCCCTCTCCCTTTCTTTCCCCCCTCTCCCTTTCTTTCCCCCCTTTCCCTTTCTTTCCCCCTTCTCCCTTTCTTTCCCCCCTCTCCCTTTCTTTCCCCCCTCTCCCTTTCTTTCCCCCTCTCCCTTTCTTCCCCCTCTCTCCTCCCTTTCTCTCTTCCCCTCTCTCCTCCCTTTCTCTCTTCCCCTCCCTCCTTCTCCCTTTCTCTCCTTCCTCCTCACTCTCCCTTCCCCCCCCACCCTTCTCCCTTTCTCTCTTCCCTTCTCTCCTTCTCCCTTTCCCTCCTCTCTCTCCCTTTCCTTCCTCCCTTTCTCCCCCCTTCTCTCCTCCCTTCCTCTCTTCCCCTCTCTCCTTCTCCCTTTTTCCCACCCCTAAGCATTGGGTTAGATTAATACAGATCCCGTGGGGGTTTCCTGCGGTCCCTCCTCCATTATCCGGCCACTTACTCGGGTTGGGAGCAGGATTCCAAGTGCGACGCACATTCCTGCTTCTCCCTGAGGGAGGGGGGATATTATCCTGCATCTGCCGATAGAAGACGCCGTGGAAGACAATATCGCCGACGTGACAAGACAAGGGGGGACATTTACCGATAGGTGAGCACAGGCACAATCCCCTCCCCCCCCCACCCCCCAAAAAAAATTCCAGCTGCACAGTGTCAGGTTCTGCACCGGTTTGCGTTTTCGATGGCGAAGTGAAAATGATTTCCCGGAAACCGCATTCCACTGAGGTAGTAACAATCGCAGGTTACATATCGTACTTTGCACATTTGATACATTCGATAACGGTGCAATAAGGTCGTCACATACTAATGAAACTTATTCCATTTATCTGTGCTCTTTGGCTGAGGGGCGGAAGTGGAGAAATCCAACGATCAGACTTTCCGTCAGCGGATCTATCAGTCAATCATGATCCCCCCCCCCCCATATCGATATCTATCCCCCTCTAGTTTCCTGTGTTGATCCCAGTTGGTGTGGGTTTCCTCCCGATCCCCCACAAGTTTCCTTGTGTTGATCCCAGTTGGTGTGGGTTTCCTCCCAATCCCCCACAAGTTTCCTTGTGTTGATCCCAGTTGGTGTGTGTTTCCTCCCGATCCCCCTCTGGTTTCCTTGTGTTGATCCCAGTTGGTGTGGGATTCCTCCCGATCCCCCTCTAGTTTCCTGTGTTGATCCCAGTTGGTGTGGGATTCCTCCCGATCCCCCTCTAGTTTCCTTGTGTTGATCCCAGTTGGTGTGTGTTTCCTCCCGATCCCCCTCTAGTTTCCTGTGTTGATCCCAGTTGGTGTGTGTTTCCTCCCGATCCCCCTCTAGTTTCCTTGTGTTGATCCCAGTTGGTGTGGGATTCCTCCCGATCCCCCTCTAGTTTCCTTGTGTTGATCCCAGTTGGTGTGTGTTTCCTCCCGATCCCCCTCTAGTTTCCTTGTGTTGATCCCAGTTGGTGTGTGTTTCCTCCCGATCCCCCTCTAGTTTCCTTGTGTTGATCCCAGTTGGTGTGTGTTTCCTCCCGATCCCCCTCTAGTTTCCTGTGTTGATCCCAGTTGGTGTGGGATTCCTCCCGATCCCCCTCTAGTTTCCTTGTGTTGATCCCAGTTGGTGTGTGTTTCCTCCCGATCCCCCTCTAGTTTCCTTGTGTTGATCTCAGTTGGTGTGGGTTTCCTCCCGATCCCCCTCTTGTTTCCTTCTGTTGATCCCAGTTGGTGTGTGTTTCCTCCCGATCCCCCTCTGGTTTCCTTGTGTTGATCCCAGTTGGTGTGGGTTTCCTCCCGATCCCCCTCTGGTTTCCTTCTGTTGATCCCAGTTGGTGTGGGATTCCTCCCGATCCCCCTCTAGTTTCCTGTGTTGATCCCAGTTGGTGTGGGATTCCTCCCGATCCCCCTCTAGTTTCCTTGTGTTGATCCCAGTTGGTGTGGGTTTCCTCCCAATCCTCCTTTGGTTTCCTTGTGTTGATCCCAGTTGGTGTGTGTTTCCTCCCGATCCCCCTCTGGTTTCCTTCTGTTGATCCCAGTTGGTGTGGGATTCCTCCCGATCCCCCTCTAGTTTCCTTGTGTTGATCCCAGTTGGAGTGTGTTTCCTCCCGATCCCCCTCTAGTTTCCTGTGTTGATCCCAGTTGGTGTGTGTTTCCTCCCGATCCCCCTCTAGTTTCCTGTGTTGATCCCAGTTGGTGTGGGTTTTCTCCCGATCCCCCTCTAGTTTTCTGTGTTGATCCCAGTTGGTGTGTGTTTCCTCCCGATCCCCCTCTGGTTTCCTTCTGTTGATCCCAGTTGGTGTGGGATTCCTCCCGATCCCCCTCTAGTTTCCTTGTGTTGATCCCAGTTGGTGTGTGTTTCCTCCCGATCCCCCTCTAGTTTCCTTGTGTTGATCCCAGTTGGTGTGTGTTTCCTCCCGATCCCCCTATAGTTTCCTTGTGTTGATCCCAGTTGGTGTGTGTTTCCTCCCGATCCCCCTCTAGTTTCCTTGTGTTGATCCCAGTTGGTGTGTGTTTCCTCCCGATCCCCCTCTAGTTTCCTGTGTTGATCCCAGTTGGTGTGGGATTCCTCCCGATCCCCCTCTAGTTTCCTTGTGTTGATCCCAGTTGGTGTGTGTTTCCTCCCGATCCCCCTCTAGTTTCCTTGTGTTGATCTCAGTTGGTGTGGGTTTCCTCCCGATCCCCCTCTTGTTTCCTTCTGTTGATCCCAGTTGGTGTGTGTTTCCTCCCGATCCCCCTCTGGTTTCCTTGTGTTGATCCCAGTTGGTGTGGGTTTCCTCCCGATCCCCCTCTGGTTTCCTTCTGTTGATCCCAGTTGGTGTGGGATTCCTCCCGATCCCCCTCTAGTTTCCTGTGTTGATCCCAGTTGGTGTGGGATTCCTCCCGATCCCCCTCTAGTTTCCTTGTGTTGATCCCAGTTGGTGTGGGTTTCCTCCCAATCCTCCTTTGGTTTCCTTGTGTTGATCCCAGTTGGTGTGTGTTTCCTCCCGATCCCCCTCTGGTTTCCTTCTGTTGATCCCAGTTGGTGTGGGATTCCTCCCGATCCCCCTCTAGTTTCCTTGTGTTGATCCCAGTTGGTGTGGGATTCCTCCCGATCCCCCTCTAGTTTCCTTGTGTTGATCCCAGTTGGTGTGTGTTTCCTCCCGATCCCCCTCTAGTTTCCTGTGTTGATCCCAGTTGGTGTGTGTTTCCTCCCGATCCCCCTCTAGTTTCCTGTGTTGATCCCAGTTGGTGTGGGTTTCCTCCCGATCCCCTTCTAGTTTCCTGTGTTGATCCCAGTTGGTGTGTGTTTCCTCCCGATCCCCTCTGGTTTCCTTCTGTTGATCCCAGTTGGTGTGGGATTCCTCCCGATCCCCCTCTAGTTTCCTTGTGTTGATCCCAGTTGGTGTGGGATTCCTCCCGATCCCCCTCTGGTTTCCTTGTGTTGATCCCAGTTGGTGTGTGTTTCCTCCCGATCCCCCTCTAGTTTCCTGTGTTGATCCCAGTTGGTGTGGGTTTCCTCCCGATCCCCCTCTAGTTTCCTTGTGTTGATCCCAGTTGGTGTGGGATTCCTCCCGATCCCCCTCTAGTTTCCTTGTGTTGATCCCAGTTGGTGTGTGTTTCCTCCCGATCCCCCTCTAGTTTCCTGTGTTGATCCCAGTTAGTGTGGGTTTCCTCCCGATCCCCCTCTAGTTTCCTGTGTTGATCCCAGTTGGTGTGGGTTTCCTCCCGATCCCCCTCTAGTTTCCTGTGTTGATCCCAGTTGGTGTGGGTTTCCTCCCGATCCTCCTTTGGTTTCTTTGTGTTGATCCCAGTTGGTGTGTGTTTCCTCCCGATCCCCCTCTAGTTTTCTGTGTTGATCCCAGTTGGTGTGTGTTTCCTCCCGATCCCCCTCTAGTTTCCTTGTGTTGATCCCAGTTGGTGTGGGTTTCCTCCCGATCCCCCTCTAGTTTCCTTGTGTTGATCCCAGTTGGTGTGGGATTCCTCCCGATCCCCCTCTAGTTTCCTTGTGTTGATCCCAGTTGGTGTGTGTTTCCTCCCGATCCCCCTCTAGTTTCCTTGTGTTGATCCCAGTTGGTGTGTGTTTCCTCCCGATCCCCCTCTAGTTTCCTGTGTTGATCCCAGTTGGTGTGTGTTTCCTCCCGATCCCCCTCTAGTTTCCTGTGTTGATCCCAGTTGGTGTGGGTTTCCTCCCGATCCCCTTCTAGTTTCCTGTGTTGATCCCAGTTGGTGTGTGTTTCCTCCCGATCCCCTCTGGTTTCCTTCTGTTGATCCCAGTTGGTGTGGGATTCCTCCCGATCCCCCTCTAGTTTCCTTGTGTTGATCCCAGTTGGTGTGGGATTCCTCCCGATCCCCCTCTGGTTTCCTTGTGTTGATCCCAGTTGGTGTGTGTTTCCTCCCGATCCCCCTCTAGTTTCCTGTGTTGATCCCAGTTGGTGTGGGTTTCCTCCCGATCCCCCTCTAGTTTCCTTGTGTTGATCCCAGTTGGTGTGGGATTCCTCCCGATCCCCCTCTAGTTTCCTTGTGTTGATCCCAGTTGGTGTGTGTTTCCTCCCGATCCCCCTCTAGTTTCCTGTGTTGATCCCAGTTAGTGTGGGTTTCCTCCCGATCCCCCTCTAGTTTCCTGTGTTGATCCCAGTTGGTGTGGGTTTCCTCCCGATCCCCCTCTAGTTTCCTGTGTTGATCCCAGTTGGTGTGGGTTTCCTCCCGATCCTCCTTTGGTTTCTTTGTGTTGATCCCAGTTGGTGTGTGTTTCCTCCCGATCCCCCTCTAGTTTTCTGTGTTGATCCCAGTTGGTGTGTGTTTCCTCCCGATCCCCCTCTAGTTTCCTTGTGTTGATCCCAGTTGGTGTGGGTTTCCTCCCGATCCCCCTCTGGTTTCCTTGTGTTAATCCCAGTTGGTGTGGGTTTCCTCCCGATCCCCCTCTAGTTTCCTGTGTTGATCCCAGTTGGTGTGGGATTCCTCCCGATCCCCCTCTGGTTTCCATCTGTTGATCCCAGTTGGTGTGGGTTTCCTCCCGATCCCCCTCTGGTTTCCTTGTGTTGATCCCAGTTGGTGTGGGTTTCCTCCCGATCCCCCACAAGTTTCCTTGTGTTGATCCCAGTTGGTGTGGGTTTCCTCCCGATCCCCCTCTGGTTTCCTTGTGTTGATCCCAGTTGGTGTGGGATTCCTCCCGATCCCCCTCTAGTTTCTTTGTGTTGATCCCAGTTGGTGTGGGTTTCCTCCCGATCCCCCTCTGGTTTCCTTGTGTTGATCCCAGTTGGTGTGTGTTTCCTCCCGATCCTCCTCTGGTTTCCTGTGTTGATCCCAGTTGGTGTGGGATTCCTCCCGATCCCCCTCTAGTTTCCTTGTGTTGATCCCAGTTGGTGTGTGTTTCCTCCCGATCCCCCTCTAGTTTCCTGTGTTGATCCCAGTTGGTGTGTGTTTCCTCCCGATCCCCCTCTAGTTTCCTTGTGTTGATCCCAGTTGGTGTGGGATTCCTCCCGATCCCCCTCTAGTTTCCTTGTGTTGATCCCAGTTGGTGTGTGTTTCCTCCCGATCCCCCTCTAGTTTCCTTGTGTTGATCCCAGTTGGTGTGTGTTTCCTCCCGATCCCCCTCTAGTTTCCTTGTGTTGATCCCAGTTGGTGTGTGTTTCCTCCCGATCCCCCTCTAGTTTCCTGTGTTGATCCCAGTTGGTGTGGGATTCCTCCCGATCCCCCTCTAGTTTCCTTGTGTTGATCCCAGTTGGTGTGTGTTTCCTCCCGATCCCCCTCTAGTTTCCTTGTGTTGATCTCAGTTGGTGTGGGTTTCCTCCCGATCCCCCTCTAGTTTCCTTCTGTTGATCCCAGTTGGTGTGTGTTTCCTCCCGATCCCCCTCTGGTTTCCTTGTGTTGATCCCAGTTGGTGTGGGATTCCTCCCGATCCCCCTCTAGTTTCCTGTGTTGATCCCAGTTGGTGTGGGATTCCTCCCGATCCCCCTCTAGTTTCCTTGTGTTGATCCCAGTTGGTGTGGGTTTCCTCCCAATCCTCCTTTGGTTTCCTTGTGTTGATCCCAGTTGGTGTGTGTTTCCTCCCGATCCCCCTCTAGTTTCCTGTGTTGATCCCAGTCAGTTGGTGTGTGTTTCCTCCCGATCCCCCTCTAGTTTCCTGTGTTGATCCCAGTTGGTGTGGGTTTTCTCCCGATCCCCCTCTAGTTTCCTGTGTTGATCCCAGTTGGTGTGTGTTTCCTCCCGATTCCCCTCTGGTTTCCTTCTGTTGATCCCAGTTGGTGTGGGATTCCTCCCGATCCCCCTCTAGTTTCCTTGTGTTGATCCCAGTTGGTGTGTGTTTCCTCCCGATCCCCCTCTAGTTTCCTTGTGTTGATCCCAGTTGGTGTGTGTTTCCTCCCGATCCCCCTCTAGTTTCCTGTGTTGATCCCAGTTGGTGTGTGTTTCCTCCTGATCCCCCTCTAGTTTCCTGTGTTGATCCCAGTTGGTGTGGGTTTCCTCCCGATCCCCCTCTAGTTTCCTGTGTTGATCCCAGTTGGTGTGGGTTTCCTCCCGATCCCCCTCTAGTTTCCTGTGTTGATCCCAGTTGGTGTGGGTTTCCTCCCGATCCCCCTCTAGTTTCCTGTGTTGATCCCAGTTGGTGTGTGTTTCCTCCCGATCCCCCTCTAGTTTCCTTCTGTTGATCCCAGTTGGTGTGGGATTCCTCCCGATCCCCCTCTAGTTTCCTTGTGTTGATCCCAGTTGGTGTGGGATTCCTCCCGATCCCCCTCTAGTTTCCTTGTGTTGATCCCAGTTGGTGTGTGTTTCCTCCCGATCCCCCTCTAGTTTCCTGTGTTGATCCCAGTTGGTGTGTGTTTCCTCCCGATCCCCCTCTAGTTTCCTGTGTTGATCCCAGTCAGTTGGTGTGTGTTTCCTCCCGATCCCCCTCTAGTTTCCTGTGTTGATCCCAGTTGGTGTGGGTTTCCTCCCGATCCCCCTCTAGTTTCCTGTGTTGATCCCAGTTGGTGTGGGTTTCCTCCCGATCCTCCTTTGGTTTCTTTGTGTTGATCCCAGTTGGTGTGTGTTTCCTCCCGATCCCCCTCTAGTTTTCTGTGTTGATCCCAGTTGGTGTGTGTTTCCTCCCGATCCCCCTCTAGTTTCCTTGTGTTGATCCCAGTTGGTGTGGGTTTCCTCCCGATCCCCCTCTAGTTTCCTTGTGTTGATCCCAGTTGGTGTGGGATTCCTCCCGATCCCCCTCTAGTTTCCTTGTGTTGATCCCAGTTGGTGTGTGTTTCCTCCCGATCCCCCTCTAGTTTCCTGTGTTGATCCCAGTTGGTGTGGGTTTCCTCCCGATCCCCCTCTAGTTTCCTGTGTTGATCCCAGTTGGTGTGTGTTTCCTCCCGATCCCCCTCTAGTTTCCTGTGTTGATCCCAGTTGGTGTGGGTTTCCTCCCGATCCCCTTCTAGTTTCCTGTGTTGATCCCAGTTGGTGTGTGTTTCCTCCCGATCCCCTCTGGTTTCCTTCTGTTGATCCCAGTTGGTGTGGGATTCCTCCCGATCCCCCTCTAGTTTCCTTGTGTTGATCCCAGTTGGTGTGGGATTCCTCCCGATCCCCCTCTGGTTTCCTTGTGTTGATCCCAGTTGGTGTGTGTTTCCTCCCGATCCCCCTCTAGTTTCCTGTGTTGATCCCAGTTGGTGTGGGTTTCCTCCCGATCCCCCTCTAGTTTCCTTGTGTTGATCCCAGTTGGTGTGGGTTTCCTCCCGATCCCCCTCTAGTTTCTTTGTGTTGATCCCAGTTGGTGTGTGTTTCCTCCCGATCCCCCTCTAGTTTTCTGTGTTGATCCCAGTTGGTGTGTGTTTCCTCCCGATCCCCCTCTAGTTTCCTTGTGTTGATCCCAGTTGGTGTGGGTTTCCTCCCGATCCCCCTCTGGTTTCCTTGTGTTAATCCCAGTTGGTGTGGGTTTCCTCCCGATCCCCCTCTAGTTTCCTGTGTTGATCCCAGTTGGTGTGGGTTTCCTCCCGATCCCCCTCTGGTTTCCTTGTGTTAATCCCAGTTGGTGTGGGTTTCCTCCCGATCCCCCTCTAGTTTCCTGTGTTGATCCCAGTTGGTGTGGGATTCCTCCCGATCCCCCTCTGGTTTCCATCTGTTGATCCCAGTTGGTGTGGGTTTCCTCCCGATCCCCCTCTGGTTTCCTTGTGTTGATCCCAGTTGGTGTGGGTTTCCTCCCGATCCCCCACAAGTTTCCTTGTGTTGATCCCAGTTGGTGTGTGTTTCCTCCCGATCCCCCTCTAGTTTCCTTGTGTTGATCCCAGTTGGTGTGTGTTTCCTCCCGATCCCCCTCTGGTTTCCTTGTGTTGATCCCAGTTGGTGTGGGTTTCCTCCCGATCCCCCACAAGTTTCCTTCTGTTGATCCCAGTTGGTGTGGGATTCCTCCCGATCCCCCTCTAGTTTCCTTGTGTTGATCCCAGTTGGTGTGTGTTTCCTCCCGATCCCCCTCTAGTTTCCTTGTGTTGATCCCAGTTGGTGTGTGTTTCCTCCTGATCCCCCTCTAGTTTCCTGTGTTGATCCCAGTTGGTGTGTGTTTCCTCCTGATCCCCCTCTAGTTTCCTGTTTTGATCCCAGTTGGTGTGGGTTTCCTCCCGATCCCCCTCTAGTTTCCTGTGTTGATCCCAGTTGGTGTGTGTTTCCTCCCGATCCCCCTCTAGTTTCCTGTGTTGATCCCAGTTGGTGTGGGATTCCTCCCGATCCCCCTCTAGTTTCCTTGTGTTGATCCCAGTTGGTGTGTGTTTCCTCCCGATCCCCCTCTAGTTTCCTTGTGTTGATCTCAGTTGGTGTGGGTTTCCTCCCGATCCCCCTCTAGTTTCCTTCTGTTGATCCCAGTTGGTGTGTGTTTCCTCCCGATCCCCCTCTGGTTTCCTTGTGTTGATCCCAGTTGGTGTGGGATTCCTCCCGATCCCCCTCTAGTTTCCTGTGTTGATCCCAGTTGGTGTGGGATTCCTCCCGATCCCCCTCTAGTTTCCTTGTGTTGATCCCAGTTGGTGTGGGTTTCCTCCCAATCCTCCTTTGGTTTCCTTGTGTTGATCCCAGTTGGTGTGTGTTTCCTCCCGATCCCCCTCTAGTTTCCTGTGTTGATCCCAGTCAGTTGGTGTGTGTTTCCTCCCGATCCCCCTCTAGTTTCCTGTGTTGATCCCAGTTGGTGTGGGTTTTCTCCCGATCCCCCTCTAGTTTCCTGTGTTGATCCCAGTTGGTGTGTGTTTCCTCCCGATTCCCCTCTGGTTTCCTTCTGTTGATCCCAGTTGGTGTGGGATTCCTCCCGATCCCCCTCTAGTTTCCTTGTGTTGATCCCAGTTGGTGTGTGTTTCCTCCCGATCCCCCTCTAGTTTCCTTGTGTTGATCCCAGTTGGTGTGTGTTTCCTCCTGATCCCCCTCTAGTTTCCTGTGTTGATCCCAGTTGGTGTGTGTTTCCTCCTGATCCCCCTCTAGTTTCCTGTTTTGATCCCAGTTGGTGTGGGTTTCCTCCCGATCCCCCTCTAGTTTCCTGTGTTGATCCCAGTTGGTGTGGGTTTCCTCCCGATCCCCCTCTAGTTTCCTGTGTTGATCCCAGTTGGTGTGGGTTTCCTCCCGATCCCCCTCTAGTTTCCTGTGTTGATCCCAGTTGGTGTGTGTTTCCTCCCGATCCCCCTCTGGTTTCCTTCTGTTGATCCCAGTTGGTGTGGGATTCCTCCCGATCCCCCTCTAGTTTCCTTGTGTTGATCCCAGTTGGTGTGGGATTCCTCCCGATCCCCCTCTAGTTTCCTTGTGTTGATCCCAGTTGGTGTGTGTTTCCTCCCGATCCCCCTCTAGTTTCCTGTGTTGATCCCAGTTGGTGTGTGTTTCCTCCCGATCCCCCTCTAGTTTCCTGTGTTGATCCCAGTCAGTTGGTGTGTGTTTCCTCCCGATCCCCCTCTAGTTTCCTGTGTTGATCCCAGTTGGTGTGGGTTTTCTCCCGATCCCCCTCTAGTTTCCTGTGTTGATCCCAGTTGGTGTGTGTTTCCTCCCGATTCCCCTCTGGTTTCCTTCTGTTGATCCCAGTTGGTGTGGGATTCCTCCCGATCCCCCTCTAGTTTCCTTGTGTTGATCCCAGTTGGTGTGTGTTTCCTCCCGATCCCCCTCTAGTTTCCTTGTGTTGATCCCAGTTGGTGTGTGTTTCCTCCCGATCCCCCTCTAGTTTCCTGTGTTGATCCCAGTTGGTGTGTGTTTCCTCCTGATCCCCCTCTAGTTTCCTGTGTTGATCCCAGTTGGTGTGGGTTTCCTCCCGATCCCCCTCTAGTTTCCTGTGTTGATCCCAGTTGGTGTGGGTTTCCTCCCGATCCCCCTCTAGTTTCCTGTGTTGATCCCAGTTGGTGTGGGTTTCCTCCCGATCCCCCTCTAGTTTCCTGTGTTGATCCCAGTTGGTGTGTGTTTCCTCCCGATCCCCCTCTGGTTTCCTTCTGTTGATCCCAGTTGGTGTGGGATTCCTCCCGATCCCCCTCTAGTTTCCTTGTGTTGATCCCAGTTGGTGTGGGATTCCTCCCGATCCCCCTCTAGTTTCCTTGTGTTGATCCCAGTTGGTGTGTGTTTCCTCCCGATCCCCCTCTAGTTTCCTGTGTTGATCCCAGTTAGTGTGGGTTTCCTCCCGATCCCCCTCTAGTTTCCTGTGTTGATCCCAGTTGGTGTGGGTTTCCTCCCGATCCCCCTCTAGTTTCCTGTGTTGATCCCAGTTGGTGTGGGTTTCCTCCCGATCCTCCTTTGGTTTCTTTGTGTTGATCCCAGTTGGTGTGTGTTTCCTCCCGATCCCCCTCTAGTTTTCTGTGTTGATCCCAGTTGGTGTGTGTTTCCTCCCGATCCCCCTCTAGTTTCCTTGTGTTGATCCCAGTTGGTGTGGGTTTCCTCCCGATCCCCCTCTGGTTTCCTTGTGTTAATCCCAGTTGGTGTGGGTTTCCTCCCGATCCCCCTCTAGTTTCCTGTGTTGATCCAGTTGGTGTGGGATTATTCCCGATCCCCCTCTGGTTTCCTTCTGTTGATCCCAGTTGGTGTGGGATTCCTCCCGATCCCCCTCTGGTTTCCATCTGTTGATCCCAGTTGGTGTGGGTTTCCTCCCGATCCCCCTCTGGTTTCCTTGTGTTGATCCCAGTTGGTGTGGGTTTCCTCCCGATCCCCCTCTAGTTTCCTGTGTTGATCCCAGTTGGTGTGGGTGTCCTCCCGATCCTCCTCTAGTTTCCTTGTGTTGATCCCAGTTGGTGTGGGTTTCCTCCCGATCCCCCTCTGGTTTCCTTGTGTTGATCCCAGTTGGTGTGGGTTTCCTCCCGATCCTCCTCTAGTTTCCTTGTGTCGCAGGCTCCCCGCATCCCCTCTGGCCCGAGGCGGGAGGGGAAGCGGAGACAGAGGCACGCAGGCACGAAGGGGCCCATTCCGATGACTGCCGCGTCTCCAGGTAGTGGTCCGGCCCGGAGGCTCTGTCTCTCTCTGTCGGCCTGCCCCCCCCCAGCGTGGAGTCACATCTCCCCCCCCCAGCATTGAATCGCATCTTCCCCCTCCCCCCAGTATGGAATCGCATCCATACCCCCCGTCCCCCAACCCGCCAGGGTCTGGACCGCCCCACCGCCAGGAACCCCCCCTAGGGACTGGCCCCAGTCGGCGTTCTGCCCCCAATCAAGTAACCCCCCAGAGAGGGGGGGGGAGCGAGCAGGCCTCCGCTCCTCTCCTGGTCACACCATCTCGATTCCAGCCGGCTCACCCTGCTCCTCCGGAGTCTGACATCTCTTCCCCGGGCCGATCCCTCGGGTCTGCGAGTTGCCGAGAGGTGGGGGCGGGCCGCCGATCGGCACGCAAAACCTCAGCCGAAGCCTCAGGTAAGGTCAGACAAGGGGGGCGCATATGTGTGTGGTAAGGCCTAGTTGCTTTGGGGTCTTTTCTTGCTGCCTGGCTGGAAAGCTTGGAGCTGGAGTCCTCGCGCCCACGTCTCACTCAACTTATTTTCTCCGATCATCCTGGGGGGTGGAGGGGGGGGGGGTTTCAGCGCCGCCATCTTTTCGTCCCTGGTTTCTTCTTGTATTTGCTGCTTCAGCAGCGATTCCCACATATCCCTCTGCCTTCTCATAGGATAGGAATGGCAGATTCAGTAAAACTCCTCAGGGCAGCAGGGTATGTTAGGGCACAAGTTCTCTTTTGGTTATGCAGCGCTGCATACGTGGCCAAATTCTCTCCTTTTTTGGGATATTATAACAGAGGAATATTAATGTTTTCTTTCCTTGGTATTGCAGCTGTTGGGTTCTTTGGAAGCCCTGATAATATTGTTTTTATCGCTGAAATCCAGGAAGCGGCCTATACCGGGCCTTGTTTCAGGATTCTGCTGTTCTCTGAGTTGCCCTATTCTGTGGGCTCTCGCCACTATGATTTGTTCGCCTATACTTACCAGTTTTTCCGGCAGCCATTTTTGGCAAAAGTTTAGCAGGTCGTTTTGCTGAAGGGACTCTGGGACCCCAATAATTCGGATGTTATTTCTCCTGGAGCGATTCTCTAGGTCATCCATCTTCTCTTCTAAGGCTTTGTTTTTTTTGTAACCCTGCCATTTTTTCCTGCATTGAGCGCAGAGCGTCCTCCATCGCATTCACTGTCATTTCTGTTTCTTCAACTCCGGTGGCGTCTGAGGTAAGTTCCCCCGAGCTCATTAATAGCTTGTATTTTCTCAGAGTTTGTCTAGGTTAGGCATTAATTCCTTGGCCGCTGCCTTGTCTAATATATGTCATAGTCCAAGCTTTGCTGTGTGTGGGGACGGTTGCTAACTTCAGAGCCCTCTTCTCTTGGTGGTTCAATTCCCGGTGTGGGCTCCTTGTGACCTTGGGCAGTCACTTTATCTCCCTGTGCCTCAGGCACCAAAAGCATAGATTGTAAGCTCCACGGGGCAGGGACCTGTGTCTGTAAAATGTCTCTGTAAAGCGCTACGTAAAAAACTAGCAGCGCTATACAAGAACATGCTGTTATTATTATTATTAATTAATTATTTGTTTCCTCTCCCTCATGGCCGTCGGCCATTTTGTGAGGGTCTTTTCTCTTGTCTGTTTTCTCTAAACCCGGATTTTTGGGGCCATAGCTCTGTATTTTAGAAAGATATTTCTCCGTAAACTGGAGGTCGGAAGTATCCCCTCCGAGGTGATTATCTTTTTAGGTAAGTTTTTTCAGCGTGCGTCTAACTCCTTCACCTGAGTGCGTCTAACTCCTTCACCTGAGTGCGTCTAACTCCTTCACCTGAGTGCGTCTAACTCCTTCACCTGAGTGCGTCTAACTCCTTCACCTGAGTGCGTCTAACTCCTTCACCTGAGTGCGTCTCACTCCTTCGGCGCCGTACCGGAAGTCCGTCTGATTTCCCGTTTTAACAAAAAATATCCAATTTTGAACAACAAAAAAAAGAATCTAAATGTAAAAAAAATTGGACAAAAAGTAAAAGCGCGTTTCCCTCCCGACGCGCGTGTAAAAGGCGAAGGGGGTTTGAGGTCACCGATTCCATATCCCCGGGGAGACGACGTATTAACCCCTTTCACTGCCAGAGAGACCTGCATTCTTAGACTCTCCAGGGGCTCAGGAAACCCCTTTTGCTATCTGGGAGCCGCCATTAGGGATTTTTTTTGCGTGGGGAGGGGAACGGACGCCCCCTTACCCCTGTGGGGAATCGCTGCTTTATAGGGTGGGATACGTTGTTAGGCCGAGTTCAGGGTGCATGCTCCCCCGCGCGCCTCCCCCGCTTGCCTCCGTGTGCGCCTCCCCCGCGTGCTCCCGTGCGCACCTCCCCCGCGTGCTCCCGTGCGCGCCTCCCCCGCGTGCTCCCGTGCACGCCTCCCCTGCATGATCCCGTGCGTGCCTCCCCCGCGTGCTCCCGGGCGCGCCTCCCCTGCGTGATCCCGTGCGTGCCTCCCCCGCGCGGTCCCGTGCGCGCCTCCACCGCGTGCTCTCTTGCACACCTCCCCGCGTGCGCGCCTCCCCCGCGTGCTCCCGTGCGCGCTTCCCCCGCGTGCTCCCGTGCGCGCCTCCCCCGCGTGCTCCCGTGCGCGCCTCCCCCACGTGCTCCTGTGCGCGCCTCCCCCCGTGCTCCCCTCCCCCATGCTCCCGTGCGCGCCTCCCCCGCGTGCTTCCGTGCGCGCCTCCCCCACGTGCTCCCCTCCCCCGCGTGCTCCCGTGCGCGCCTCCCCCGCGTGCTCCCGTGTGCGCCTCCCCCGCGGGCATCTGTGCGCGCCTCCCCCGTGCGCGCTTCCCCGCGTGCTCCCGTGCGCGCCTCCCCCGCGGGCCTCTGTGCGCGCCTCCCCGCGGGCCTCTGTGCGCGCCTCCCCCGCGTGCTCCCGTGCGCGCCTCCCCCGCATGCTCCCGTGCGCGCCTCCCCGCGGGCCTCTGTACGCGCCTCCCCCGTGCGCGCCTCCCCCGAATGCTCCCGTGCGCGCCTCCCCCGTGCGCGCCTCCCCCGTGCGCACCTCCCCCGCGTGCTCCCGTGTGCGCCTCCCCCACGTGCTCCCGTGCGCGCCTCCCCCGCGTGCTCCCGTGCGCGCCTCCCCCGAATGCTCCCGTGCGCGCCTCCCCCGTGCGCACCTCCCCGCGTGCTCCCGTGCGCGCCTCCCCCACGTGCTCCCGTGCGCGCCTCCCCCGCGTGCTCCCTTGCGCGCCTCCCCCGCGTGCTCCCGTGCGTGCCTCCCCCGTGCGCGCCTCCCCCGCGTGCTCCCGTGCGTGCCTCCCCCGCGTGCTCCGGTGCGCGCCTGCCCCGCGTGTGCCTCCCCCACGCGCCTGCCCCGCGTGCGCCTCCCCCGCGTGCCCCTGTGTGCGCCTCAACCGTGTGCTCCCGTGCGCGCCTCCCCCGCGGGCCTCTGTGCGCGCCTCCCCCGTGCGCGCTTCCCCCGCGTGCTCCCGTGCGCGCCTCCCCCGCGGGCCTCTGTGCGCGCCTCCCCGCGGGCCTCTGTGCGCGCCTCCCCCGCGTGCTCCCGTGCGCGCCTCCCCCGCATGCTCCCGTGCGCGCCTCCCCGCGGGCCTCTGTGCGCCTCCCCCACGTGCTCCTGTGCGCGCCTCCCCCTGTGCTCCCCTCCCCCATGCTCCCGTGCGCGCCTCCCCCGCGTGCTTCCGTGCGCGCCTCCCCCACGTGCTCCCCTCCCCCGCGTGCTCCCGTGCGCGCCTCCCCGCGGGCATCTGTGCGCGCCTCCCCCGTGCGCGCTTCCCCGCGTGCTCCCGTGCGCGCCTCCCCCGCGGGCCTCTGTGCGCGCCTCCCTGCGGGCCTCTGTGCGCGCCTCCCCCGCGTGCTCCCGTGCGCGCCTCCCCCGCATGCTCCCGTGCGCGCCTCCCCGCGGGCCTCTGTGCGCGCCTCCCCGTGCGCGCCTCCCCCGAATGCTCCCGCGCCTCCCCCGTGCGCGCCTCCCCGTGCGCACCTCCCCGCGTGCTCCCGTGTGCGCCTCCCCCGCGTGCTCCCGTGCGCGCCTCCCCCGCGTGCTCCCGTGCGCGCCTCCCCCGCGTGCTCCCGTGCGCGCCTCCCCCGAATGCTCCCGTGCGCGCCTCCCCCGTGCGCGCCTCCCCCGTGCGCACCTCCCCCGCGTGCTCCTGTGTGCGCCTCCCCCGCGTGCTCCCGTGCGCGCCTCCCCCGCGTGCTCCCGTGCGCGCCTCCCCCGCGTGCTCCTCTGCGCGCCTCCCCCGCGTGCTCACGTGCGTGCCTCCCCCGCGTGCTCCCGTGCGCGCCTCCCCCGCGTGCTCCCGTGCGCGCCTCCCCCGCGTGCTCCCGTGCGCGCCTCCCCCGCGTGCTCCCGTGCGCGCCTCCCCCGCGTGCTCCCGTGCGCGCCTCCCCCGCGCGCCTGCCCCGCGTGCGCCTCCCCCGCGTGCCCCTGTGCGCGCCTCAACCGTGTGCTCCCGTGCACGTCTCCCCCGCGTGCTCCCTTGCGTGCCTCCCCCGCGTGCCCCTGTGCGCGCCTCCCCCGCGTGCTCCCTTGCGCACCTCCCCCGCGTGCTCCCGTGCGCGCATCCCCAGCGTGCTCCCTTGTGCGCCTCCCCCGCGTGCCCCTGTGCGTGCCTCCCCCGCGTGCTCCCTTGCGCGCCTCCCCCGCGTGCTCCCTTGCACGCCTCCCCCGTGTGCTCCCTTGCGCGCCTCCCCCGTGTGCCTCTGTGCGCGCCTCCCCCTCGTGCTCCTGCAGCCCAGCGATCTGTGTCCAGGCTGCAGGAGTCGGGTGGCGGCGTTGGGGGGCGTGGCAACGTGTCACGGAGCTCGTTCGCTGAACCAGCTCACGTGACGCGACTGCCGCCCCCAAAAAATCAATTTCGGATGTAGCAGCAACAACGCTGTACTTTGCCGCCACAAGAAATTGTAACCTGACATGGTCCATTTAAAGCCATTTCCCTGTTCCGATCGCGCGCACGCCGTGTAGTAAGCACGCAGGACTCGGCCTTACGACGCTGGGCGCACAGACCCGGCGTGTTTTCTGGTCGCGTTGTTTAATGGGAGAAAACACAACAAAAAAACACACTAAGTGCAGACTGGAATGTACAGGTGTGAGATGATTGTGATGCTTGGCCTCTAAGTGCTGCCTACTCACAGGATGTAGGTAGGATATGTATAGTGGCGTGATCAGTAGAATCTGGTGGGTCCCTCTGAGTAAACACAGGAGGTGGCTGGAACTGGGGTATCATTAGCAGGTGTACATGGAAAGATAAAAACAGACCTCCATGGTGCAGATCAATGGTATACAAAAAACTTTATGAAAGGATATAAAATGTGCACTCACAGTATTTAAAAGCAAAATAAGCGTTTTTCACTATATAAGTGATGGGAGGGTAGGGATGGTTGCCTCAGCTCACCGCACCGCCGATATCCTGGATAGTTCTCCTCCGCAGGCTCCCTGCTACACCCAGGCAGTGTGGGGATCTCCAGCTGCGGTCTCTCCGGTGCGTCGCGTCACTTCCGGTCTGCACGATCAGCTCCGTCGCGTCACTTCCGGTTCGGCGGTTGATTGGCAGTTCGCGGGCACCAATCCTCTCACCTCCTGGGCGGGTCCACTCTACGCGTTTCGCCAATGGAATGGCTGGCTTCGTCAGGAGTACTCCTGGCGGGTCCACTCTACGCGTTTCGCCAATGGAATGGCTGGCTTCGTCAGGAGTACTCCTGGCGGGTCCACTCTACGCGTTTCGCCAATGGAATGGCTGGCTTCGTCAGGAGTACTCCTGGCGGGTCCACTCTACGCGTTTCGCCAATGGAATGGCTGGCTTCGTCAGGAGTACTCCTGACGAAGCCAGCCATTCCATTGGCGAAACGCGTAGAGTGGACCCGCCCAGGAGGTGAGAGGATTGGTGCCCGCGAACTGCCAATCAACCGCCGAACCGGAAGTGACGCGACGGAGCTGATCGTGCAGACCGGAAGTGACGCGACGCACCGGAGAGACCGCAGCTGGAGATCCCCACACTGCCTGGGTGTAGCAGGGAGCCTGCGGAGGAGAACTATCCAGGATATCGGCGGTGCGGTGAGCTGAGGCAACCATCCCTACCCTCCCATCACTTATATAGTGAAAAACGCTTATTTTGCTTTTAAATATTGTGAGTGCACATTTTATATCCTTTCATAAAGTTTTTTGTATACCATTGATCTGCACCATGGAGGTCTGTTTTTATCTTTCCATGTACACCTGCTAATGATACCCCAGTTCCAGCCACCTCCTGTGTTTACTCAGAGGGACCCACCAGATTCTACTGATCACGCCACTATACATATCCTACCTACATCCTGTGAGTAGGCAGCACTTAGAGGCCAAGCATCACAATCATCTCACACCTGTACATTCCAGTCTGCACTTAGTGTGTTTTTTTGTTGTGTTTTCTCCCACATGCTCCCCCTGGGTTGAGAAAATATCGTTTGATCTTCTGGGACCAGTCAAGACAGTCCCTTCCAGAGGGTCTGAGCAGGGGGTTGCAACTTATATTATACTTTCACCTTTGCACTATTTGAGTCACGATTTTCTTTGATATCACTATTTATGAGTTATATATATTCACTGTAATTTAAGTGATCACTAGCACTTAATTAGCGCCAGTTTTTTTCACCAATCACGTTATCGCGTTGTTTAATGGGACAGAGTTATTTCTGTAATGCAGGCGTGGCCAACGCCAGTCCCAAGGGCCACCAACAGGACAGGTTTTAAGGATATCCCTGCTTCAGCACAGGTGGCTCAATCAGTGGCTCAGTCTTCGACTGAGCCACTGATTGAGCCACCTGTGCTGACACAGGGATACCCTGAAAGCCTGACCTGTTGGTGGCCCTTGAGGACTGGCGTTGGCCAGCCCTGACTGTAATGTTTCTCACGCATTCCATCGCGTCCCAAATAAACTCTGTGTATGGGAAAGAAACACTTCCCGCGGCCAAACTATACACAGGGGAAATCGGACCGGGACCTCACGTTTAAAGGGACCGTCCCCAGGAGGGGACCGGGAACTCGTTCCAGCGCCCTGTGTAAGGGGCTCTCATCTGGGATTTATAGCTTTTCCCTCCCCCCTAAACCTGACGGCTGTAAGTATTTTTTGGTTTATTTTTTAACCCCCGGCCACTTTCATCCCCGTGAAAACGAAAGCGCTCGACCCCGTAACGCCTCTTTACAGAGGAAGAAATGTGAAACCCCCTGCAACGGGTTACCTAAGCAGTGCGTGGCTAGGGATTCCCAGGGGTCCGGTATTGAACCGGACTGTCCTGTATTTGGACACTGTCCAGTACAAAATGAGAAGTAATATTGGACATCTATGTGTATACTGGTATTACCTCTCTGGGCGTGTATGTGTATACTGGTATTACCTCTCTGGGCGTGTATGTGTATACCGGTATTACCTCTCTGGGCGTGTATGTGTATACCGGTATTACCTCTCTGTGCGTGTATGTGTATACCGGTATTACCTCTCTGGGCGTGTATGTGTATACCGGTATTACCTCTCTGGGCGTGTATGTGTATACCGGTATTACCTCTCTGGGCGTGTATGTGTATACCGGTATTACCTCTCTGTGCGTGTATGTGTATACCGGTATTACCTCTCTGGGCGTGTATGTGTATACCGGTATTACCTCTCTGGGCGTGTATGTGTATACCGGTATTACCTCTCTGGGCGTGTATGTGTATACCGGTATTACCTCTCTGGGGGTGTATGTGTATACCGGTATTACCTCTCTGGGCGTGTATGTGTATACCGGTATTACCTCTCTGGGCGTGTATGTGTATACCGGTATTACCTCTCTGGGGGTGTATGTGTATACCGGTATTACCTCTCTGGGCGTGTATGTGTATACCGGTATTACCTCTCTGGGCGTGTATGTGTATACCGGTATTACCTCTCTGGGCGTGTATGTGTATACCGGTATTACCTCTCTGGGGGTGTATGTGTATACCGGTATTACCTCTCTGGGCGTGTGTGTGTATACCGGTATTACCTCTCTGGGCGTGTATGTGTATACCGGTATTACCTCTCTGGGCGTGTGTATGTGTATACTGGTATTACCTCTCTGGGCGTGTATGTGTATACCGGTATTTCCTCTCTGGGCGTGTATGTGTATACCGGTATTTCCTCTCTGGGCATGTATGTGTATACCGGTATTACCTCTATGGGCATGTATGTGTATACCGGTATTACCTCTCTGGGCGTGTATGTGTATACCGGTATTTCCTCTCTGGGCATGTATGTGTATACCGGTATTACCTCTCTGGGCGTGTATGTGTATACCGGTATTTCCTCTCTGGGCGTGTATGTGTATACCGGTATTTCCTCTCTGGGCGTGTATGTGTATACCGGTATTACCTCTCTGGGCGTGTATGTGTATACCGGTATCACCTCTCTGGGCATGTATGTGTATACCGGTATTACCTCTCTGGGCGTGTATGTGTATACCGGTATTACCTCTCTGGGCGTGTATGTGTATACCGGTATTACCTCTCTGGGCGTGTATGTGTATACCGGTATCACCTCTCTGGGCGTGTATGTGTATACCGGTATTACCTCTCTGGACGTGTATGTGTATACCGGTATTACCTCTCTGGGCGTATATGTGTATACCGGTATTACCTCTCTGGGTGTGTATGTGTATACCGGTATTACCTCTCTGGGCGTGTATGTGTATACCGGTATTACCTCTCTGGGCGTGTATGTGTATACCGGTATTACCTCTCTGGGCGTGTGCGTGTGTGTATGCCGGTATTACCTCTCTGGGCGTGTATGTGTATACCGGTATTACCTCTCTGGGCGTGTATGTGTATACCGATATTACCTCTCTGGGCGTGTATGTGTATACCGATATTACCTCTCTGGGTGTGTATGAGTATACCGGTATTACCTCTCTGGGAGTGTATGTGTATACCGGTATTATCTCTCTGGGAGTGTATGTGTATACCGGTATTATCTCTCTGGGAGTGTATGTGTATACCGGTATTACCTCTCTAGGTGTGTATGTGTATACCGGTATTACCTCTCTGGGAGTGTATGTGTATACCGGTATTACCTCTCTGGGCGTGTATGTGTATACCGGTATTACCTCTCTGGGCGTGTGCGTGTGTGTATGCCGAAATTACCTCTCTGGGCGTGTATGTGTATACCGGTATCACCTCTCTGGGCGTGTATGTGTATACCGGTATTACCTCTCTGGACGTGTATGTGTATACCGGTATTACCTCTCTGGGCGTGTACGTGTATACCGGTATTACCTCTCTGGGCGTGTATGTGTATACCGGTATTACCTCTCTGGGCGTGTATGTGTATACCGGTATTACCTCTCTGGGCATGTATGTGTATACCGGTATTACCTCTCTGGGCGTGTATGTGTATACCGGTATTACCTCTCTGGGCATATGTATACCGGTATTACCTCTCTGGGCGTGTATGTGTATACCGGTATTACCTCTCTGGACGTGTATGTGTATACCGGTATTACCTCTCTGGGCGTATATGTGTATACCGGTATTACCTCTCTGGGTGTGTATGTGTATACCGGTATTACCTCTCTGGGCGTGTATGTGTATACCGGTATTACCTCTCTGGGCGTGTATGTGTATACCGGTATTACCTCTCTGGGCGTGTGCGTGTGTGTATGCCGGTATTACCTCTCTGGGCGTGTATGTGTATACCGGTATTACCTCTCTGGGCGTGTATGTGTATACCGATATTACCTCTCTGGGCGTGTATGTGTATACCGGTATTACCTCTCTGTGCGTGTATGTGTATACCGGTATTATCTCTCTGGGAGTGTATGTGTATACCGGTATTATCTCTCTGGGAGTGTATGTGTATACCGGTATTATCTCTCTGGGAGTGTATGTGTATACCGGTATTACCTCTCTAGGTGTGTATGTGTATACCGGTATTACCTCTCTGGGAGTGTATGTGTATACCGGTATTACCTCTCTGGGCGTGTATGTGTATACCGGTATTACCTCTCTGGGCGTGTGCGTGTGTGTATGCCGGTATTACCTCTCTGGGCGTGTATGTGTATACCGGTATCACCTCTCTGGGCGTGTATGTGTATACCGGTATTACCTCTCTGGACGTGTATGTGTATACCGGTATTACCTCTCTGGGCGTATATGTGTATACCGGTATTACCTCTCTGGGCGTGTATGTGTATACCGGTATTACCTCTCTGTGCGTGTATGTGTATACCGGTATTACCTCTCTGGGCGTGTATGTGTATACCGGTATTACCTCTCTGGGTGTGTATGTGTATACCGGTATTACCTCTCTGGGCGTGTATGTGTATACCGGTATTACCTCTCTGGGCGTGTATGTGTATACCGGTATTACCTCTCTGGGCGTGTATGTGTATACCGGTATTACCTCTCTGGGCGTGTATGTGTATACCGGTATTACCTCTCTGGGCGTGTATGTGTATACCGGTATTACCTCTCTGGACGTGTATGTGTATACCGGTATTACCTCTCTGGGCGTGTATGTGTATACCGGTATTACCTCTCTGGGCGTGTATGTGTATACCGGTATTACCTCTCTGGGCATGTGTATACCGGTATTACCTCTCTGGGCGTGTATGTGTATACCGGTATTACCTCTCTGGGCGTGTATGTGTATACCGGTATTACCTCTCTGGGCGTGTATGTGTATACCGGTATTACCTCTCTGGGCGTGTGCGTGTGTGTATGCCGGTATTACCTCTCTGTGCGTGTATGTGTATACCGGTATTACCTCTCTGGGCGTGTATGTGTATACCGGTATTACCTCTCTGGGTGTGTATGTGTATACCGGTATTACCTCTCTGGGCGTGTATGTGTATACCGGTATTACCTCTCTGTGCGTGTATGTGTATACCGGTATTACCTCTCTGGGCGTGTATGTGTATACCGGTATTACCTCTCTGGGCGTGTATGTGTATACCGATATTACCTCTCTGGGCGTGTATGTGTATACCGGTATTACCTCTCTGGGCGTGTATGTGTATACCGGTATTACCTCTCTGGGCGTGTATGTGTATACCGGTATTACCTCTCTGGGCGTGTATGTGTATACCGGTATTACCTCTCTGGGTATGTATGTGTATACCGGTATTACCTCTCTAGGCGTGTACGTGTATACCGGTATTACCTCTCTGTGCGTGTATGTGTATACCGGTATTACCTCTCTGGGCGTGTATGTGTATACCGGTATTACCTCTCTGGGCGTGTATGTGTATACCGATATTACCTCTCTGGGCGTGTATGTGTATACCGGTATTACCTCTCTGTGCGTGTATGTGTATACCGGTATTATCTCTCTGGGAGTGTATGTGTATACCGGTATTATCTCTCTGGGAGTGTATGTGTATACCGGTATTATCTCTCTGGGAGTGTATGTGTATACCGGTATTACCTCTCTAGGTGTGTATGTGTATACCGGTATTACCTCTCTGGGAGTGTATGTGTATACCGGTATTACCTCTCTGGGCGTGTATGTGTATACCAGTATTACCTCTCTGGGCGTGTATGTGTATACCGGTATTACCTCTCTGGGCGTGTATGTGTATACCGGTATTACCTCTCTGGGCGTGTATGTGTATACCGGTATTACCTCTCTGGGCATGTGTATACTGGTATTACCTCTCTGGGCGTGTATGTGTATACCGGTATTACCTCTCTGGGCGTGTATGTGTATACCGGTATTACCTCTCTGGGCATGTGTATACCGGTATTACCACTCTGGGTGTGTATGTGTATACCGGTATTACCTCTCTGGGCGTGTATGTGTATACCGGTATTACCTCTCTGGGCATGTGTATACTGGTATTACCTCTCTGGGCGTGTATGTGTATACCGGTATTACCTCTCTGGGCGTGTATGTGTATACCGGTATTACCTCTCTGGGCATGTATGTGTATACCGGTATTACCTCTCTGGGCGTGTATGTGTATACCGGTATTACCTCTCTAGGCGTGTACGTGTATACCGGTATTACCTCTCTGGGCGTGTATGTGTATACCGGTATTACCTCTCTGGGCGTGTATGTGTATACCGGTATTACCTCTCTGGGCATGTATGTGTATACCGGTATTACCTCTCTGGGCGTGTATGTGTATACCGGTATTACCTCTCTGGGCATGTGTATACCGGTATTACCTCTCTGGACGTGTATGTGTATACCGGTATTACCTCTCTGGGCGTGTATGTGTATACCGGTATTACCTCTCTGGGCGTGTATGTGTATACCGGTATTACCTCTCTGGGCGTGTGCGTGTGTGTATGCCGGTATTACCTCTCTGGGCGTGTATGTGTATACCGGTATTACCTCTCTGGGCATGTATGTGTATACCGGTATTACCTCTCTGGGCGTGTATGTGTATACCGGTATTACCTCTCTAGGCGTGTACGTGTATACCGGTATTACCTCTCTGGGTATGTATGTGTATACCGGTATTACCTCTCTGGGTGTGTATGTGTATACCGGTATTACCTCTCTGTGCGTGTATGTGTATACCGGTATTACCTCTCTGGGCGTGTATGTGTATACCGGTATTACCTCTCTGGGCGTGTATGTGTATACCGGTATTACCTCTCTGGGCATGTGTATACTGGTATTACCTCTCTGGGCGTGTGTGTGTATACCGGTATTACCTCTCTGGCCGTGTGTGTGTATACGGGTATTACCTCTCTGGGCAGATGTATACTGGTATTACCTCTCTGGGCGTGTATGTGTATACCGGTATTACCTCTCTGGGCGTGTATGTGTATATACCGGTATTACCTCTCTGGGCGTGTATGTGTATACCGGTATTACTTCTCTGGGCGTGTATGTGTATACCGGTATTACCTCTCTGGGCGTGTATGTGTATACCGGTATTACCTCTCTGGGCGTGTATGTGTATACCGGTATTACCACTCTGGGCGTGTATGTGTATACCGGTATTACCTCTCTGGGCGTGTATGTGTATACCGGTATTACCTCTCTGGGCGTGTATGTGTATACCGGTATTACTTCTCTGGGCGTGTATGTGTATACCGGTATTACCTCTCTGGGCGTGTATGTGTATACCGGTATTACCTCTCTGGGCGTGTATGTGTATACCGGTATTACCTCTCTGGGTGTGTACGTGTATACCGGTATTACCTCTCTGGGCGTGTATATGTATATCGGTATAACCTCTCTGGGCGTGTATGTGTATACCGGTATTACCTCTCTGGGCGTGTGCGTGTGTGTATGCCGGTATTACCTCTCTGGGCGTGTATGTGTATACCGGTATTACCTCTCTGGGCATGTATGTGTATACCGGTATTACCTCTCTGGGCGTGTATGTGTATACCGGTATTACCTCTCTGGGCGTGTATGTGTATACCGGTATTACCTCTCTGGGCGTGTATATGTATATCGGTATTACCTCTCTGGGCGTGTATGTGTATACCGGTATTACCTCTCTGGACGTGTATGTGTATACCGGTATTACCTCTCTGGGCGTGTATGTGTATACCGGTATTACCTCTCTGGGCGTGTATGTGTATACCGGTATTACCTCTCTGGGCGTGTGCGTGTGTGTATGCCGGTATTACCTCTCTGGGCGTGTATGTGTATACCGGTATTACCTCTCTGGGCATGTATGTGTATACCGGTATTACCTCTCTGGGCGTGTATGTGTATACCGGTATTACCTCTCTAGGCGTGTACGTGTATACCGGTATTACCTCTCTGGGTATGTATGTGTATACCGGTATTACCTCTCTGGGTGTGTATGTGTATACCGGTATTACCTCTCTGTGCGTGTATGTGTATACCGGTATTACCTCTCTGTGCGTGTATGTGTATACCGGTATTACCTCTCTGGGCGTGTATGTGTATACCGGTATTACCTCTCTGGGCGTGTATGTGTATACCGGTATTACCTCTCTGGGCGTGTATGTGTATACCGGTATTACCTCTCTGGGCATGTGTATACTGGTATTACCTCTCTGGGCGTGTGTGTGTATACCGGTATTACCTCTCTGGCCGTGTGTGTGTATACGGGTATTACCTCTCTGGGCAGATGTATACTGGTATTACCTCTCTGGGCGTGTATGTGTATACCGGTATTACCTCTCTGGGCGTGTATGTGTATATACCGGTATTACCTCTCTGGGCGTGTATGTGTATACCGGTATTACTTCTCTGGGCGTGTATGTGTATACCGGTATTACCTCTCTGGGCGTGTATGTGTATACCGGTATTACCTCTCTGGGCGTGTATGTGTATACCGGTATTACCACTCTGGGCGTGTATGTGTATACCGGTATTACCTCTCTGGGCGTGTATGTGTGTACCGGTATTACCTCTCTGGGCGTGTATGTGTATACCGGTATTACCTCTCTGGGCGTGTATATGTATATCGGTATTACCTCTCTGGGCGTGTATGTGTATACCGGTATTACTTCTCTGGGCGTGTATGTAATACCGGTATTACCTCTCTGGGCGTGTACGTGTATACCGGTATTACCTCTCTGGGTGTGTACGTGTATACCGGTATTACCTCTCTGGGTGTGTACGTGTATACCGGTATTACCTCTCTGGGGTGTATGTGTATACCGGTATTACCTCTCTGGGCGTGTATGTGTATACCGGTATTACCTCTCTGGGCGTGTATGTGTATACCGGTATTACCTCTCTGGGCATGTATGTGTATACCGGTATTACCTCTCTGGGCGTGTATGTGTATACCGGTATTACCTCTCTAGGCGTGTACGTGTATACCGGTATTACCTCTCTGGGTATGTATGTGTATACCGGTATTACCTCTCTGGGTGTGTATGTGTATACCGGTATTACCTCTCTGTGCGTGTATGTGTATACCGGTATTACCTCTCTGGGCGTGTATGTGTATACCGGTATTACCTCTCTGGGCGTGTATGTGTATACCGGTATTACCTCTCTGGGCGTGTATGTGTATACCGGTATTACCTCTCTGGGCGTGTACGTGTATACCGGTATTACCTCTCTGGGTGTGTACGTGTATACCGGTATTACCTCTCTGGGCGTGTATGTGTATACCGGTATTACCTCTCTGGGCGTGTATGTGTATACCGGTATTACCTCTCTGGGCGTGTATGTGTATACCAGTATT
Source organism: Ascaphus truei (assembly GCF_040206685.1). Classification (NCBI taxonomy): domain Eukaryota; kingdom Metazoa; phylum Chordata; class Amphibia; order Anura; family Ascaphidae; genus Ascaphus; species Ascaphus truei. The sequence continues at coordinate 7,588,990 of NC_134499.1, forward strand.
ACCTCTCTGGGCATGTATGTGTATACCGGTATTACCTCTCTAGGCGTGTACGTGTATACCGGTATTACCTCTCTGTGCGTGTATGTGTATACCGGTATTACCTCTCTGGGCGTGTATGTGTATACCGGTATTACCTCTCTGGGCGTGTATGTGTATACCGGTATTACCTCTCTGGGTATGTATGTGTATACCGGTATTACCTCTCTGGGCGTGTATGTGTATACCGGTATTACCTCTCTGGGTATGTATGTGTATACCGGTATTACCTCTCTAGGCGTGTACGTGTATACCGGTATTACCTCTCTGTGCGTGTATGTGTATACCGGTATTACCTCTCTGGGCGTGTATGTGTATACCGGTATTACCTCTCTGGGCGTGTATGTGTATACCGGTATTACCTCTCTGTGCGTGTATGTGTATACCGGTATTACCTCTCTGGGCGTGTATGTGTATACCGGTATTACCTCTCTGGGCGTGTATATGTATATCGGTATTACCTCTCTGGGCGTGTATGTGTATACCGGTATTACTTCTCTGGGCGTGTATGTAATACCGGTATTACCTCTCTGGGCGTGTACGTGTATACCGGTATTACCTCTCTGGGTGTGTACGTGTATACCGGTATTACCTCTCTGGGTGTGTACGTGTATACCGGTATTACCTCTCTGGGGTGTATGTGTATACCGGTATTACCTCTCTGGGCGTGTATGTGTATACCGGTATTACTTCTCTGGGCGTGTATGTGTATACCGGTATTACCTCTCTGGGCGTGTATGTGTATACCGGTATTACCTCTCTGGGCGTGTATGTGTATACCGGTATTACCACTCTGGGCGTGTATGTGTATACCGGTATTACCTCTCTGGGCGTGTATGTGTGTACCGGTATTACCTCTCTGGGCGTGTATGTGTATACCGGTATTACCTCTCTGGGCGTGTATATGTATATCGGTATTACCTCTCTGGGCGTGTATGTGTATACCGGTATTACTTCTCTGGGCGTGTATGTAATACCGGTATTACCTCTCTGGGCGTGTACGTGTATACCGGTATTACCTCTCTGGGTGTGTACGTGTATACCGGTATTACCTCTCTGGGTGTGTACGTGTATACCGGTATTACCTCTCTGGGGTGTATGTGTATACCGGTATTACCTCTCTGGGCGTGTATGTGTATACCGGTATTACCTCTCTGGGCGTGTATGTGTATACCGGTATTACCTCTCTGGGCATGTATGTGTATACCGGTATTACCTCTCTGGGCGTGTATGTGTATACCGGTATTACCTCTCTAGGCGTGTACGTGTATACCGGTATTACCTCTCTGGGTATGTATGTGTATACCGGTATTACCTCTCTGGGTGTGTATGTGTATACCGGTATTACCTCTCTGTGCGTGTATGTGTATACCGGTATTACCTCTCTGGGCGTGTATGTGTATACCGGTATTACCTCTCTGGGCGTGTATGTGTATACCGGTATTACCTCTCTGGGCGTGTATGTGTATACCGGTATTACCTCTCTGGGCGTGTACGTGTATACCGGTATTACCTCTCTGGGTGTGTACGTGTATACCGGTATTACCTCTCTGGGCGTGTATGTGTATACCGGTATTACCTCTCTGGGCGTGTATGTGTATACCGGTATTACCTCTCTGGGCGTGTATGTGTATACCAGTATTACCTCTCTGGGCATGTATGTGTATACCGGTATTACCTCTCTAGGCGTGTACGTGTATACCGGTATTACCTCTCTGTGCGTGTATGTGTATACCGGTATTACCTCTCTGGGCGTGTATGTGTATACCGGTATTACCTCTCTGGGCGTGTATGTGTATACCGGTATTACCTCTCTGGGTATGTATGTGTATACCGGTATTACCTCTCTGGGCGTGTATGTGTATACCGGTATTACCTCTCTGGGTATGTATGTGTATACCGGTATTACCTCTCTAGGCGTGTACGTGTATACCGGTATTACCTCTCTGTGCGTGTATGTGTATACCGGTATTACCTCTCTGGGCGTGTATGTGTATACCGGTATTACCTCTCTGGGCGTGTATGTGTATACCGGTATTACCTCTCTGTGCGTGTATGTGTATACCGGTATTACCTCTCTGGGCGTGTATGTGTATACCGGTATTACCTCTCTGGGCGTGTATATGTATATCGGTATTACCTCTCTGGGCGTGTATGTGTATACCGGTATTACTTCTCTGGGCGTGTATGTAATACCGGTATTACCTCTCTGGGCGTGTACGTGTATACCGGTATTACCTCTCTGGGTGTGTACGTGTATACCGGTATTACCTCTCTGGGTGTGTACGTGTATACCGGTATTACCTCTCTGGGGTGTATGTGTATACCGGTATTACCTCTCTGGGCGTGTATGTGTATACCGGTATTACCTCTCTGGGCGTGTATGTGTATACCGGTATTACCTCTCTGGGCGTGTATGTGTATACCGGTATTACCTCTCTGGGAGTGTGTGTGTATACCGGTATTACCTCTCTGGGTGTGTATGTGTATATGTAATACCTGTATTACCTCTCTGGGCGTTTATGTGTATACCGGTATTACCTCTCTGGGCGTGTATGTGTATACCGGTATTACCTCTCTGGGCGTGTATGTGTATACCGGTATTACCTCTCTAGGCGTGTACGTGTATACCGGTATTACCTCTCTGGGTATGTATGTGTATACCGGTATTACCTCTCTGTGCGTGTATGTGTATACCGGTATTACCTCTCTGGGCGTGTATGTGTATACCGGTATTACCTCTCTGGGCGTGTATGTGTATACCGGTATTACCTCTCTGGGCATGTGTATACTGGTATTACCTCTCTGGGCGTGTGTGTGTATACCGGTATTACCTCTCTGGACGTGTGTGTGTATACGGGTATTACCTGTCTGGGCAGGTGTATACTGGTATTACCTCTCTGGGTGTGTATGTGTATACCGGTATTACCTCTCTGGGCGTGTATGTGTATACCGGTATTACCTCTCTGTGCGTGTATGTGTATACCGGTATTACCTCTCTGGGTATGTATGTGTATACCGGTATTACCTCTCTGGGTGTGTATGTGTATACCGGTATTACCTCTCTGTGCGTGTATGTGTATACCGGTATTACCTCTCTGGGCGTGTATGTGTATACCGGTATTACCTCTCTGGGCGTGTATGTGTATACCGGTATTACCTCTCTGGGCGTGTATGTGTATACCGGTATTACCTCTCTGGGCGTGTATGTGTATACCGGTATTACCTCTCTGGGCGTGTATGTGTATACCGGTATTACCTCTCTGGGTGTGTATGTGTATACCGGTATTACCTCTCTGGGCATGTGTATACTGGTATTACCTCTCTGGGCGTGTATGTGTATACCGGTATTACCTCTCTGGGCGTGTATGTGTATACCGGTATTACCTCTCTGGGCATGTGTATACCGGTATTACCACTCTGGGTGTGTATGTGTATACCGGTATTACCTCTCTGGGCGTGTATGTGTATACCGGTATTACCTCTCTGGGCGTGTATGTGTATACCGGTATTACCTCTCTGGGCGTGTATGTGTATACCGGTATTACCTCTCTGGGCATGTATGTGTATACCGGTATTACCTCTCTGGGCGTGTATGTGTATACCGGTATTACCTCTCTGGGCATGTGTATACCGGTATTACCACTCTGGGTGTGTATGTGTATACCGGTATTACCTCTCTGGGCGTGTATGTGTATACCGGTATTACCTCTCTGGGCGTGTATGTGTATACCGGTATTACCTCTCTGGGCGTGTATGTGTATACCGGTATTACCTCTCTGGGCATGTATGTGTATACCGGTATTACCTCTCTGGGCGTGTATGTGTATACCGGTATTACCTCTCTAGGCGTGTACGTGTATACCGGTATTACCTCTCTGGGTATGTATGTGTATACCGGTATTACCTCTCTGGGCATGTATGTGTATACCGGTATTACCTCTCTGGGCGTGTATGTGTATACCGGTATTACCTCTCTAGGCGTGTACGTGTATACCGGTATTACCTCTCTGGGTATGTATGTGTATACCGGTATTACCTCTCTGGGTGTGTATGTGTATACCGGTATTACCTCTCTGTGCGTGTATGTGTATACCGGTATTACCTCTCTGGGCGTGTATGTGTATACCGGTATTACCTCTCTGGGCGTGTATGTGTATACCGGTATTACCTCTCTGTGCGTGTATGTGTATACCGGTATTACCTCTCTGGGCGTGTATGTGTATACCGGTATTACCTCTCTGGGCGTGTATGTGTATCCCGGTATTACCTCTCTGGGCGTGTATGTGTATACCGGTATTACCTCTCTGGGCGTGTATGTGTATACCGGTATTACCTCTCTGGGGTGTATGTGTATACCGGTATTACCTCTCTGGGCGTGTATGTGTATACCGGTATTACCTCTCTGGGCGTGTATGTGTATACCGGTATTACCTCTCTGGGCGTGTATGTGTATACCGGTATTACCTCTCTGGGCGTGTATGTGTATACCGGTATTACCTCTCTGGGCGTGTATGTGTATACCGGTATTACCTCTCTGGGCGTGTATGTGTATACCGGTATTACCTCTCTGGGCGTGTATGTGTATACCGGTATTACCTCTCTGGGGTGTATGTGTATACCGGTATTACCTCTCTGGGCGTGTATGTGTATACCGGTATTACCTCTCTGGGCGTGTATGTGTATACCGGTATTACCTCTCTGGGCGTGTATGTGTATACCGGTATTACCTCTCTGGGCGTGTATGTGTATACCGGTATTACCTCTCTGGGCGTGTATGTGTATACCGGTATTACCTCTCTGGGAGTGTGTGTGTATACCGGTATTACCTCTCTGGGTGTGTATGTGTATATGTAATACCTGTATTACCTCTCTGGGCGTGTATGTGTATACCGGTATTACCTCTCTGGGCGTGTATGTGTATACCGGTATTACCTCTCTGGGCGTGTATGTGTATACCGGTATTACCTCTCTGGGGTGTATGTGTATACCGGTATTACCTCTCTGGGCGTGTATGTGTATACCGGTATTACCTCTCTGGGCATGTATGTGTATACTGGTATTACCTCTCTGGGCGTGTATGTGTATACCGGTATTACCTCTCAGGGCGTGTATGTGTATACCGGTATTACCTCTCTGGGCGTGTATGTGTATACCGGTATTACCTCTCTGGGTGTGTATGTGTATACCGGTATTACCTCTCTGGGCGTGTATGTGTATACCGGTATTACCTCTCTCTGCGTGTATGTGTATACCGGTATTACCTCTCTGGGCGTGTATGTGTATACCGGTATTACCTCTCTGGGCGTGTATATGTATACCGGTATTACCTCTCTGGGCGTGTATGTGTATACCGGTATTACCTCTCTGGGCGTGTATGTGTATACCGGTATTACCTCTCTGGGCGTGTATGTGTATACCGGTATTACCTCTCTGGGCGTGTATATGTATACCGGTATTACCTCTCTGGGCGTGTATGTGTATACCGGTATTACCTCTCTGGGCGTGTATGTGTATACCGGTATTACCTCTCTGGGCGTGTATGTGTATACCGGTATTACCTCTCTGTGCGTGTATGTGTATACCGGTATTACCTCTCTGGGCGTGTATGTGTATACCGGTATTACCTCTCTGGGCGTGTATGTGTATACCGGTATTACCTCTCTGGGCGTGTATGTGTATACCGGTATTACCTCTCTGGGGTGTATGTGTATACCGGTATTACCTCTCTGGGCGTGTATGTGTATACCGGTATTACCTCTCTGGGCGTGTATGTGTATACCGGTATTACCTCTCTGGGCGTGTATGTGTATACCGGTATTACCTCTCTGGGCGTGTATGTGTATACCGGTATTACCTCTCTGGGCGTGTATGTGTATACCGGTATTACCTCTCTGGGAGTGTGTGTGTATACTGGTATTACCTCTCTGGGTGTGTATGTGTATATGTAATACCTGTATTACCTCTCTGGGCGTGTATGTGTATACCGGTATTACCTCTCTGGGCGTGTATGTGTATACCGGTATTACCTCTCTGGGCGTGTATGTGTATACCGGTATTACCTCTCTGGGCATGTGTATACCGGTATTACCACTCTGGGTGTGTATGTGTATACCGGTATTACCTCTCTGGGCGTGTATGTGTATACCGGTATTACCTCTCTGGGCGTGTATGTGTATACCGGTATTACCTCTCTGGGCGTGTATGTGTATACCGGTATTACCTCTCTGGGCATGTATGTGTATACCGGTATTACCTCTCTGGGCGTGTATGTGTATACCGGTATTACCTCTCTGGGCATGTGTATACCGGTATTACCACTCTGGGTGTGTATGTGTATACCGGTATTACCTCTCTGGGCGTGTATGTGTATACCGGTATTACCTCTCTGGGCGTGTATTTGTATACCGGTATTACCTCTCTGGGCGTGTATGTGTATACCGGTATTACCTCTCTGGGCATGTATGTGTATACCGGTATTACCTCTCTGGGCGTGTATGTGTATACCGGTATTACCTCTCTAGGCGTGTACGTGTATACCGGTATTACCTCTCTGGGTATGTATGTGTATACCGGTATTACCTCTCTGGGCATGTATGTGTATACCGGTATTACCTCTCTGGGCGTGTATGTGTATACCGGTATTACCTCTCTAGGCGTGTACGTGTATACCGGTATTACCTCTCTGGGTATGTATGTGTATACCGGTATTACCTCTCTGGGTGTGTATGTGTATACCGGTATTACCTCTCTGTGCGTGTATGTGTATACCGGTATTACCTCTCTGGGCGTGTATGTGTATACCGGTATTACCTCTCTGGGCGTGTATGTGTATACCGGTATTACCTCTCTGTGCGTGTATGTGTATACCGGTATTACCTCTCTGGGCGTGTATGTGTATACCGGTATTACCTCTCTGGGCGTGTATGTGTATCCCGGTATTACCTCTCTGGGCGTGTATGTGTATACCGGTATTACCTCTCTGGGCGTGTATGTGTATACCGGTATTACCTCTCTGGGGTGTATGTGTATACCGGTATTACCTCTCTGGGCGTGTATGTGTATACCGGTATTACCTCTCTGGGCGTGTATGTGTATACCGGTATTACCTCTCTGGGCGTGTATGTGTATACCGGTATTACCTCTCTGGGCGTGTATGTGTATACCGGTATTACCTCTCTGGGCGTGTATGTGTATACCGGTATTACCTCTCTGGGCGTGTATGTGTATACCGGTATTACCTCTCTGGGCGTGTATGTGTATACCGGTATTACCTCTCTGGGGTGTATGTGTATACCGGTATTACCTCTCTGGGCGTGTATGTGTATACCGGTATTACCTCTCTGGGCGTGTATGTGTATACCGGTATTACCTCTCTGGGCGTGTATGTGTATACCGGTATTACCTCTCTGGGCGTGTATGTGTATACCGGTATTACCTCTCTGGGCGTGTATGTGTATACCGGTATTACCTCTCTGGGAGTGTGTGTGTATACCGGTATTACCTCTCTGGGTGTGTATGTGTATATGTAATACCTGTATTACCTCTCTGGGCGTGTATGTGTATACCGGTATTACCTCTCTGGGCGTGTATGTGTATACCGGTATTACCTCTCTGGGCGTGTATGTGTATACCGGTATTACCTCTCTGGGGTGTATGTGTATACCGGTATTACCTCTCTGGGCGTGTATGTGTATACCGGTATTACCTCTCTGGGCATGTATGTGTATACTGGTATTACCTCTCTGGGCGTGTATGTGTATACCGGTATTACCTCTCAGGGCGTGTATGTGTATACCGGTATTACCTCTCTGGGCGTGTATGTGTATACCGGTATTACCTCTCTGGGTGTGTATGTGTATACCGGTATTACCTCTCTGGGCGTGTATGTGTATACCGGTATTACCTCTCTCTGCGTGTATGTGTATACCGGTATTACCTCTCTGGACGTGTATGTGTATACCGGTATTACCTCTCTGGGCGTGTATATGTATACCGGTATTACCTCTCTGGGCGTGTATGTGTATACCGGTATTACCTCTCTGGGCGTGTATGTGTATACCGGTATTACCTCTCTGGGCGTGTATGTGTATACCGGTATTACCTCTCTGGGCGTGTATATGTATACCGGTATTACCTCTCTGGGCGTGTATGTGTATACCGGTATTACCTCTCTGGGCGTGTATGTGTATACCGGTATTACCTCTCTGGGCGTGTATGTGTATACCGGTATTACCTCTCTGTGCGTGTATGTGTATACCGGTATTACCTCTCTGGGCGTGTATGTGTATACCGGTATTACCTCTCTGGGCGTGTATGTGTATACCGGTATTACCTCTCTGGGCGTGTATGTGTATACCGGTATTACCTCTCTGGGGTGTATGTGTATACCGGTATTACCTCTCTGGGCGTGTATGTGTATACCGGTATTACCTCTCTGGGCGTGTATGTGTATACCGGTATTACCTCTCTGGGCGTGTATGTGTATACCGGTATTACCTCTCTGGGCGTGTATGTGTATACCGGTATTACCTCTCTGGGCGTGTATGTGTATACCGGTATTACCTCTCTGGGAGTGTGTGTGTATACTGGTATTACCTCTCTGGGTGTGTATGTGTATATGTAATACCTGTATTACCTCTCTGGGCGTGTATGTGTATACCGGTATTACCTCTCTGGGCGTGTATGTGTATACCGGTATTACCTCTCTGTGCGTGTATGTGTATACCGGTATTACCTCTCTGGGCGTGTATGTGTATACCGGTATTACCTCTCTGGGCGTGTATGTGTATACCGGTATTACCTCTCTGGGCGTGTATGTGTATACCGGTATTACCTCTCTGGGGTGTATGTGTATACCGGTATTACCTCTCTGGGCGTGTATGTGTATACCGGTATTACCTCTCTGGGCGTGTATGTGTATACCGGTATTACCTCTCTGGGCGTGTATGTGTATACCGGTATTACCTCTCTGGGGTGTATGTGTATACCGGTATTACCTCTCTGGGCGTGTATGTGTATACCGGTATTACCTCTCTGGGCGTGTATGTGTATACCGGTATTACCTCTCTGGGCGTGTATGTGTATACCGGTATTACCTCTCTGGGCGTGTATGTGTATACCGGTATTACCTCTCTGGGCGTGTATGTGTATACCGGTATTACCTCTCTGGGCGTGTATGTGTATACCGGTATTACCTCTCTGGGTGTGTATGTGTATACCGGTATTACCTCTCTGGGCATGTGTATACTGGTATTACCTCTCTGGGCGTGTATGTGTATACCGGTATTACCTCTCTGGGCGTGTATGTGTATACCGGTATTACCTCTCTGGGCATGTGTATACCGGTATTACCACTCTGGGTGTGTATGTGTATACCGGTATTACCTCTCTGGGCGTGTATGTGTATACCGGTATTACCTCTCTGGGCGTGTATGTGTATACCGGTATTACCTCTCTGGGCGTGTATGTGTATACCGGTATTACCTCTCTGGGCATGTATGTGTATACCGGTATTACCTCTCTGGGCGTGTATGTGTATACCGGTATTACCTCTCTGGGCATGTGTATACCGGTATTACCACTCTGGGTGTGTATGTGTATACCGGTATTACCTCTCTGGGCGTGTATGTGTATACCGGTATTACCTCTCTGGGCGTGTATGTGTATACCGGTATTACCTCTCTGGGCGTGTATGTGTATACCGGTATTACCTCTCTGGGCATGTATGTGTATACCGGTATTACCTCTCTGGGCGTGTATGTGTATACCGGTATTACCTCTCTAGGCGTGTACGTGTATACCGGTATTACCTCTCTGGGTATGTATGTGTATACAGGTATTACCTCTCTGGGCATGTATGTGTATACCGGTATTACCTCTCTGGGCGTGTATGTGTATACCGGTATTACCTCTCTAGGCGTGTACGTGTATACCGGTATTACCTCTCTGGGTATGTATGTGTATACCGGTATTACCTCTCTGGGTGTGTATGTGTATACCGGTATTACCTCTCTGTGCGTGTATGTGTATACCGGTATTACCTCTCTGGGCGTGTATGTGTATACCGGTATTACCTCTCTGGGCGTGTATGTGTATACCGGTATTACCTCTCTGTGCGTGTATGTGTATACCGGTATTACCTCTCTGGGCGTGTATGTGTATACCGGTATTACCTCTCTGGGCGTGTATGTGTATCCCGGTATTACCTCTCTGGGCGTGTATGTGTATACCGGTATTACCTCTCTGGGCGTGTATGTGTATACCGGTATTACCTCTCTGGGGTGTATGTGTATACCGGTATTACCTCTCTGGGCGTGTATGTGTATACCGGTATTACCTCTCTGGGCGTGTATGTGTATACCGGTATTACCTCTCTGGGCGTGTATGTGTATACCGGTATTACCTCTCTGGGCGTGTATGTGTATACCGGTATTACCTCTCTGGGCGTGTATGTGTATACCGGTATTACCTCTCTGGGCGTGTATGTGTATACCGGTATTACCTCTCTGGGCGTGTATGTGTATACCGGTATTACCTCTCTGGGCGTGTATGTGTATACCGGTATTACCTCTCTGGGGTGTATGTGTATACCGGTATTACCTCTCTGGGCGTGTATGTGTATACCGGTATTACCTCTCTGGGCGTGTATGTGTATACCGGTATTACCTCTCTGGGCGTGTATGTGTATACCGGTATTACCTCTCTGGGCGTGTATGTGTATACCGGTATTACCTCTCTGGGTGTGTATGTGTATACCGGTATTACCTCTCTGGGAGTGTGTGTGTATACCGGTATTACCTCTCTGGGTGTGTATGTGTATATGTAATACCTGTATTACCTCTCTGGGCGTGTATGTGTATACCGGTATTACCTCTCTGGGCGTGTATGTGTATACCGGTATTACCTCTCTGGGCGTGTATGTGTATACCGGTATTACCTCTCTGGGGTGTATGTGTATACCGGTATTACCTCTCTGGGCGTGTATGTGTATACCGGTATTACCTCTCTGGGCATGTATGTGTATACTGGTATTACCTCTCTGGGCGTGTATGTGTATACCGGTATTACCTCTCAGGGCGTGTATGTGTATACCGGTATTACCTCTCTGGGCGTGTATGTTTATACCGGTATTACCTCTCTGGGTGTGTATGTGTATACCGGTATTACCTCTCTGGGCGTGTATGTGTATACCGGTATTACCTCTCTCTGCGTGTATGTGTATACCGGTATTACCTCTCTGGGCGTGTATGTGTATACCGGTATTACCTCTCTGGGCGTGTATATGTATACCGGTATTACCTCTCTGGGCGTGTATGTGTATACCGGTATTACCTCTCTGGGCGTGTATGTGTATACCGGTATTACCTCTCTGGGCGTGTATGTGTATACCGGTATTACCTCTCTGGGCGTGTATATGTATACCGGTATTACCTCTCTGGGCGTGTATGTGTATACCGGTATTACCTCTCTGGGCGTGTATGTGTATACCGGTATTACCTCTCTGGGCGTGTATGTGTATACCGGTATTACCTCTCTGTGCGTGTATGTGTATACCGGTATTACCTCTCTGGGCGTGTATGTGTATACCGGTATTACCTCTCTGGGCGTGTATGTGTATACCGGTATTACCTCTCTGGGCGTGTATGTGTATACCGGTATTACCTCTCTGGGGTGTATGTGTATACCGGTATTACCTCTCTGGGCGTGTATGTGTATACCGGTATTACCTCTCTGGGCGTGTATGTGTATACCGGTATTACCTCTCTGGGCGTGTATGTGTATACCGGTATTACCTCTCTGGGCGTGTATGTGTATACCGGTATTACCTCTCTGGGCGTGTATGTGTATACCGGTATTACCTCTCTGGGAGTGTGTGTGTATACTGGTATTACCTCTCTGGGTGTGTATGTGTATATGTAATACCTGTATTACCTCTCTGGGCGTGTATGTGTATACCGGTATTACCTCTCTGGGCGTGTATGTGTATACCGGTATTACCTCTCTGGGCGTGTATGTGTATACCGGTATTACCTCTCTGGGGTGTATGTGTATACCGGTATTACCTCTCTGGGCGTGTATGTGTATACCGGTATTACCTCTCTGGGCATGTATGTGTATACTGGTATTACCTCTCTGGGCGTGTATGTGTATACCGGTATTACCTCTCTGGGCGTGTATGTGTATACCGGTATTACCTCTCTGGGCGTGTATGTGTATACCGGTATTACCTCTCTGGGAGTGTGTGTGTATACCGGTATTACCTCTCTGGGTGTGTATGTGTATATGTAATACCTGTATTACCTCTCTGGGCGTGTATGTGTATACCGGTATTACCTCTCTGGGCGTGTATGTGTATACCGGTATTACCTCTCTGGGCGTGTATGTGTATACCGGTATTACCTCTCTGGGGTGTATGTGTATACCGGTATTACCTCTCTGGGCGTGTATGTGTATACCGGTATTACCTCTCTGGGCATGTATGTGTATACTGGTATTACCTCTCTGGGCGTGTATGTGTATACCGGTATTACCTCTCTGGGCGTGTATGTGTATACCGGTATTACCTCTCTGGGCGTGTATGTGTATACCGGTATTACCTCTCTGTGCGTGTATGTGTATACCGGTATTACCTCTCTGGGCGTGTATGTGTATACCGGTATTACCTCTCTGGGCGTGTATGTGTATACCGGTATTACCTCTCTGGGCGTGTATGTGTATACCGGTATTACCTCTCTGGGGGTGTATGTGTATACCGGTATTACCTCTCTGGGCGTGTATGTGTATACCGGTATTACCTCTCTGGGCGTGTATGTGTATACCGGTATTACCTCTCTGGGCGTGTATGTGTATACCGGTATTACCTCTCTGGGCGTGTATGTGTATACCGGTATTACCTCTCTGGGCGTGTATGTGTATACCGGTATTACCTCTCTGGGCGTGTATGTGTATACCGATATTACCTCTCTGGGCGTGTATGTGTATACCGGTATTACCTCTCTGTGCGTGTATGTGTATACCGGTATTATCTCTCTGGGAGTGTATGTGTATACCGGTATTATCTCTCTGGGAGTGTATGTGTATACCGGTATTATCTCTCTGGGAGTGTATGTGTATACCGGTATTACCTCTCTAGGTGTGTATGTGTATACCGGTATTACCTCTCTGGGAGTGTATGTGTATACCGGTATTACCTCTCTGGGCGTGTATGTGTATACCAGTATTACCTCTCTGGGCGTGTATGTGTATACCGGTATTACCTCTCTGGGCGTGTATGTGTATACCGGTATTACCTCTCTGGGCGTGTATGTGTATACCGGTATTACCTCTCTGGGCATGTGTATACTGGTATTACCTCTCTGGGCGTGTATGTGTATACCGGTATTACCTCTCTGGGCGTGTATGTGTATACCGGTATTACCTCTCTGGGCGTGTATGTGTATACCGGTATTACCTCTCTGGGCGTGTATGTGTATACCGGTATTACCTCTCTGGGCGTGTATGTGTATACCGGTATTACCTCTCTGGGCGTGTATGTGTATACCGGTATTACCTCTCTGGGCGTGTATGTGTATACCGGTATTACCTCTCTGGGCGTGTATGTGTATACCGGTATTACCTCTCTGGGGTGTATGTGTATACCGGTATTACCTCTCTGGGCGTGTATGTGTATACCGGTATTACCTCTCTGGGCGTGTATGTGTATACCGGTATTACCTCTCTGGGCGTGTATGTGTATACCGGTATTACCTCTCTGGGCGTGTATGTGTATACCGGTATTACCTCTCTGGGAGTGTGTGTGTATACCGGTATTACCTCTCTGGGTGTGTATGTGTATATGTAATACCTGTATTACCTCTCTGGGCGTGTATGTGTATACCGGTATTACCTCTCTGGGCGTGTATGTGTATACCGGTATTACCTCTCTGGGCGTGTATGTGTATACCGGTATTACCTCTCTGGGGTGTATGTGTATACCGGTATTACCTCTCTGGGCGTGTATGTGTATACCGGTATTACCTCTCTGGGCATGTATGTGTATACTGGTATTACCTCTCTGGGCGTGTATGTGTATACCGGTATTACCTCTCAGGGCGTGTATGTGTATACCGGTATTACCTCTCTGGGCGTGTATGTGTATACCGGTATTACCTCTCTGGGTGTATATGTGTATACCGGTATTACCTCTCTGGGCGTGTATGTGTATACCGGTATTACCTCTCTCTGCGTGTATGTGTATACCGGTATTACCTCTCTGGGCGTGTATGTGTATACCGGTATTACCTCTCTGGGCGTGTATATGTATACCGGTATTACCTCTCTGGGCGTGTATGTGTATACCGGTATTACCTCTCTGGGCGTGTATGTGTATACCGGTATTACCTCTCTGGGCGTGTATGTGTATACCGGTATTACCTCTCTGGGCGTGTATATGTATACCGGTATTACCTCTCTGGGCGTGTATGTGTATACCGGTATTACCTCTCTGGGCGTGTATGTGTATACCGGTATTACCTCTCTGGGCGTGTATGTGTATACCGGTATTACCTCTCTGTGCGTGTATGTGTATACCGGTATTACCTCTCTGGGCGTGTATGTGTATACCGGTATTACCTCTCTGGGCGTGTATGTGTATACCGGTATTACCTCTCTGGGCGTGTATGTGTATACCGGTATTACCTCTCTGGGGTGTATGTGTATACCGGTATTACCTCTCTGGGCGTGTATGTGTATACCGGTATTACCTCTCTGGGCGTGTATGTGTATACCGGTATTACCTCTCTGGGCGTGTATGTGTATACCGGTATTACCTCTCTGGGCGTGTATGTGTATACCGGTATTACCTCTCTGGGCGTGTATGTGTATACCGGTATTACCTCTCTGGGAGTGTGTGTGTATACTGGTATTACCTCTCTGGGTGTGTATGTGTATATGTAATACCTGTATTACCTCTCTGGGCGTGTATGTGTATACCGGTATTACCTCTCTGGGCGTGTATGTGTATACCGGTATTACCTCTCTGGGCGTGTATGTGTATACCGGTATTACCTCTCTGGGGTGTATGTGTATACCGGTATTACCTCTCTGGGCGTGTATGTGTATACCGGTATTACCTCTCTGGGCATGTATGTGTATACTGGTATTACCTCTCTGGGCGTGTATGTGTATACCGGTATTACCTCTCTGGGCGTGTATGTGTATACCGGTATTACCTCTCTGGGCGTGTATGTGTATACCGGTATTACCTCTCTGGGAGTGTGTGTGTATACCGGTATTACCTCTCTGGGTGTGTATGTGTATATGTAATACCTGTATTACCTCTCTGGGCGTGTATGTGTATACCGGTATTACCTCTCTGGGCGTGTATGTGTATACCGGTATTACCTCTCTGGGCGTGTATGTGTATACCGGTATTACCTCTCTGGGGTGTATGTGTATACCGGTATTACCTCTCTGGGCGTGTATGTGTATACCGGTATTACCTCTCTGGGCATGTATGTGTATACTGGTATTACCTCTCTGGGCGTGTATGTGTATACCGGTATTACCTCTCTGGGCGTGTATGTGTATACCGGTATTACCTCTCTGGGCGTGTATGTGTATACCGGTATTACCTCTCTGTGCGTGTATGTGTATACCGGTATTACCTCTCTGGGCGTGTATGTGTATACCGGTATTACCTCTCTGGGCGTGTATGTGTATACCGGTATTACCTCTCTGGGCGTGTATGTGTATACCGGTATTACCTCTCTGGGGGTGTATGTGTATACCGGTATTACCTCTCTGGGCGTGTATGTGTATACCGGTATTACCTCTCTAGGCGTGTACGTGTATACCGGTATTACCTCTCTGGGTATGTATGTGTATACCGGTATTACCTCTCTGGGTGTGTATGTGTATACCGGTATTACCTCTCTGTGCGTGTATGTGTATACCGGTATTACCTCTCTGGGCGTGTATGTGTATACCGGTATTACCTCTCTGGGCGTGTATGTGTATACCGGTATTACCTCTCTGTGCGTGTATGTGTATACCGGTATTACCTCTCTGGGCGTGTATGTGTATACCGGTATTACCTCTCTGGGCGTGTATGTGTATCCCGGTATTACCTCTCTGGGCGTGTATGTGTATACCGGTATTACCTCTCTGGGCATGTGTATACTGGTATTACCTCTCTGGGCGTGTATGTGTATACCGGTATTACCTCCCTGGGCGTGTATGTGTATACCGGTATTACCTCTCTGGGCGTGTATGTGTATACCGGTATTACCTCTCTGGGCGTGTATGTGTATACCGGTATTACCTCTCTGGGCGTGTATGTGTATACCGGTATTACCTCTCTGGGCGTGTATGTGTATACCGGTATTACCTCTCTGGGCGTGTATGTGTATACCGGTATTACCTCTCTGGGCGTGTATGTGTATACCGGTATTACCTCTCTGGGGTGTATGTGTATACCGGTATTACCTCTCTGGGCGTGTATGTGTATACCGGTATTACCTCTCTGGGCGTGTATGTGTATACCGGTATTACCTCTCTGGGCGTGTATGTGTATACCGGTATTACCTCTCTGGGCGTGTATGTGTATACCGGTATTACCTCTCTGGGCGTGTATGTGTATACCGGTATTACCTCTCTGGGAGTGTGTGTGTATACCGGTATTACCTCTCTGGGTGTGTATGTGTATATGTAATACCTGTATTACCTCTCTGGGCGTGTATGTGTATACCGGTATTACCTCTCTGGGCGTGTATGTGTATACCGGTATTACCTCTCTGGGCGTGTATGTGTATACCGGTATTACCTCTCTGGGGTGTATGTGTATACCGGTATTACCTCTCTGGGCGTGTATGTGTATACCGGTATTACCTCTCTGGGCATGTATGTGTATACTGGTATTACCTCTCTGGGCGTGTATGTGTATACCGGTATTACCTCTCAGGGCGTGTATGTGTATACCGGTATTACCTCTCTGGGCGTGTATGTGTATACCGGTATTACCTCTCTGGGTGTGTATGTGTATACCGGTATTACCTCTCTGGGCGTGTATGTGTATACCGGTATTACCTCTCTCTGC
Source organism: Ascaphus truei (assembly GCF_040206685.1). Taxonomy (NCBI): domain Eukaryota; kingdom Metazoa; phylum Chordata; class Amphibia; order Anura; family Ascaphidae; genus Ascaphus; species Ascaphus truei. Next base: position 7,606,103 of record NC_134499.1, read on the forward strand.
GTGTATGTGTATACCGGTATTACCTCTCTGGGCGTGTATGTGTATACCGGTATTACCTCTCTGGGCGTGTATATGTATACCGGTATTACCTCTCTGGGCGTGTATGTGTATACCGGTATTACCTCTCTGGGCGTGTATGTGTATACCGGTATTACCTCTCTGGGCGTGTATGTGTATACCGGTATTACCTCTCTGGGCGTGTATATGTATACCGGTATTACCTCTCTGGGCGTGTATGTGTATACCGGTATTACCTCTCTGGGCGTGTATGTGTATACCGGTATTACCTCTCTGGGCGTGTATGTGTATACCGGTATTACCTCTCTGTGCGTGTATGTGTATACCGGTATTACCTCTCTGGGCGTGTATGTGTATACCGGTATTACCTCTCTGGGCGTGTATGTGTATACCGGTATTACCTCTCTGGGCGTGTATGTGTATACCGGTATTACCTCTCTGGGGTGTATGTGTATACCGGTATTACCTCTCTGGGCGTGTATGTGTATACCGGTATTACCTCTCTGGGCGTGTATGTGTATACCGGTATTACCTCTCTGGGCGTGTATGTGTATACCGGTATTACCTCTCTGGGCGTGTATGTGTATACCGGTATTACCTCTCTGGGCGTGTATGTGTATACCGGTATTACCTCTCTGGGAGTGTGTGTGTATACTGGTATTACCTCTCTGGGTGTGTATGTGTATATGTAATACCTGTATTACCTCTCTGGGCGTGTATGTGTATACCGGTATTACCTCTCTGGGCGTGTATGTGTATACCGGTATTACCTCTCTGGGCGTGTATGTGTATACCGGTATTACCTCTCTGGGGTGTATGTGTATACCGGTATTACCTCTCTGGGCGTGTATGTGTATACCGGTATTACCTCTCTGGGCATGTATGTGTATACTGGTATTACCTCTCTGGGCGTGTATGTGTATACCGGTATTACCTCTCTGGGCGTGTATGTGTATACCGGTATTACCTCTCTGGGCGTGTATGTGTATACCGGTATTACCTCTCTGGGAGTGTGTGTGTATACCGGTATTACCTCTCTGGGTGTGTATGTGTATATGTAATACCTGTATTACCTCTCTGGGCGTGTATGTGTATACCGGTATTACCTCTCTGGGCGTGTATGTGTATACCGGTATTACCTCTCTGGGCGTGTATGTGTATACCGGTATTACCTCTCTGGGGTGTATGTGTATACCGGTATTACCTCTCTGGGCGTGTATGTGTATACCGGTATTACCTCTCTGGGCATGTATGTGTATACTGGTATTACCTCTCTGGGCGTGTATGTGTATACCGGTATTACCTCTCTGGGCGTGTATGTGTATACCGGTATTACCTCTCTGGGCGTGTATGTGTATACCGGTATTACCTCTCTGTGCGTGTATGTGTATACCGGTATTACCTCTCTGGGCGTGTATGTGTATACCGGTATTACCTCTCTGGGCGTGTATGTGTATACCGGTATTACCTCTCTGGGCGTGTATGTGTATACCGGTATTACCTCTCTGGGGGTGTATGTGTATACCGGTATTACCTCTCTGGGCGTGTATGTGTATACCGGTATTACCTCTCTGGGCGTGTATGTGTATACCGGTATTACCTCTCTGGGCGTGTATGTGTATACCGGTATTACCTCTCTGGGCGTGTATGTGTATACCGGTATTACCTCTCTGGGCGTGTATGTGTATACCGGTATTACCTCTCTGGGCGTGTATGTGTATACCGATATTACCTCTCTGGGCGTGTATGTGTATACCGGTATTACCTCTCTGTGCGTGTATGTGTATACCGGTATTATCTCTCTGGGAGTGTATGTGTATACCGGTATTATCTCTCTGGGAGTGTATGTGTATACCGGTATTATCTCTCTGGGAGTGTATGTGTATACCGGTATTACCTATCTAGGTGTGTATGTGTATACCGGTATTACCTCTCTGGGAGTGTATGTGTATACCGGTATTACCTCTCTGGGCGTGTATGTGTATACCAGTATTACCTCTCTGGGCGTGTATGTGTATACCGGTATTACCTCTCTGGGCGTGTATGTGTATACCGGTATTACCTCTCTGGGCGTGTATGTGTATACCGGTATTACCTCTCTGGGCATGTGTATACTGGTATTACCTCTCTGGGCGTGTATGTGTATACCGGTATTACCTCTCTGGGCGTGTATGTGTATACCGGTATTACCTCTCTGGGCATGTGTATACCGGTATTACCACTCTGGGTGTGTATGTGTATACCGGTATTACCTCTCTGGGCGTGTATGTGTATACCGGTATTACCTCTCTGGGCATGTGTATACTGGTATTACCTCTCTGGGCGTGTATGTGTATACCGGTATTACCTCTCTGGGCGTGTATGTGTATACCGGTATTACCTCTCTGGGCATGTATGTGTATACCGGTATTACCTCTCTGGGCGTGTATGTGTATACCGGTATTACCTCTCTAGGCGTGTACGTGTATACCGGTATTACCTCTCTGGGCGTGTATGTGTATACCGGTATTACCTCTCTGGGCGTGTATGTGTATACCGGTATTACCTCTCTGGGCATGTATGTGTATACCGGTATTACCTCTCTGGGCGTGTATGTGTATACCGGTATTACCTCTCTGGGCATGTGTATACCGGTATTACCTCTCTGGACGTGTATGTGTATACCGGTATTACCTCTCTGGGCGTGTATGTGTATACCGGTATTACCTCTCTGGGCGTGTATGTGTATACCGGTATTACCTCTCTGGGCGTGTGCGTGTGTGTATGCCGGTATTACCTCTCTGGGCGTGTATGTGTATACCGGTATTACCTCTCTGGGCATGTATGTGTATACCGGTATTACCTCTCTGGGCGTGTATGTGTATACCGGTATTACCTCTCTAGGCGTGTACGTGTATACCGGTATTACCTCTCTGGGTATGTATGTGTATACCGGTATTACCTCTCTGGGTGTGTATGTGTATACCGGTATTACCTCTCTGTGCGTGTATGTGTATACCGGTATTACCTCTCTGGGCGTGTATGTGTATACCGGTATTACCTCTCTGGGCGTGTATGTGTATACCGGTATTACCTCTCTGGGCATGTGTATACTGGTATTACCTCTCTGGGCGTGTGTGTGTATACCGGTATTACCTCTCTGGCCGTGTGTGTGTATACGGGTATTACCTCTCTGGGCAGATGTATACTGGTATTACCTCTCTGGGCGTGTATGTGTATACCGGTATTACCTCTCTGGGCGTGTATGTGTATATACCGGTATTACCTCTCTGGGCGTGTATGTGTATACCGGTATTACTTCTCTGGGCGTGTATGTGTATACCGGTATTACCTCTCTGGGCGTGTATGTGTATACCGGTATTACCTCTCTGGGCGTGTATGTGTATACCGGTATTACCACTCTGGGCGTGTATGTGTATACCGGTATTACCTCTCTGGGCGTGTATGTGTATACCGGTATTACCTCTCTGGGCGTGTATGTGTATACCGGTATTACTTCTCTGGGCGTGTATGTGTATACCGGTATTACCTCTCTGGGCGTGTATGTGTATACCGGTATTACCTCTCTGGGCGTGTATGTGTATACCGGTATTACCTCTCTGGGTGTGTACGTGTATACCGGTATTACCTCTCTGGGCGTGTATATGTATATCGGTATAACCTCTCTGGGCGTGTATGTGTATACCGGTATTACCTCTCTGGGCGTGTGCGTGTGTGTATGCCGGTATTACCTCTCTGGGCGTGTATGTGTATACCGGTATTACCTCTCTGGGCATGTATGTGTATACCGGTATTACCTCTCTGGGCGTGTATGTGTATACCGGTATTACCTCTCTGGGCGTGTATGTGTATACCGGTATTACCTCTCTGGGCGTGTATATGTATATCGGTATTACCTCTCTGGGCGTGTATGTGTATACCGGTATTACCTCTCTGGACGTGTATGTGTATACCGGTATTACCTCTCTGGGCGTGTATGTGTATACCGGTATTACCTCTCTGGGCGTGTATGTGTATACCGGTATTACCTCTCTGGGCGTGTGCGTGTGTGTATGCCGGTATTACCTCTCTGGGCGTGTATGTGTATACCGGTATTACCTCTCTGGGCATGTATGTGTATACCGGTATTACCTCTCTGGGCGTGTATGTGTATACCGGTATTACCTCTCTAGGCGTGTACGTGTATACCGGTATTACCTCTCTGGGTATGTATGTGTATACCGGTATTACCTCTCTGGGTGTGTATGTGTATACCGGTATTACCTCTCTGTGCGTGTATGTGTATACCGGTATTACCTCTCTGTGCGTGTATGTGTATACCGGTATTACCTCTCTGGGCGTGTATGTGTATACCGGTATTACCTCTCTGGGCGTGTATGTGTATACCGGTATTACCTCTCTGGGCGTGTATGTGTATACCGGTATTACCTCTCTGGGCATGTGTATACTGGTATTACCTCTCTGGGCGTGTGTGTGTATACCGGTATTACCTCTCTGGCCGTGTGTGTGTATACGGGTATTACCTCTCTGGGCAGATGTATACTGGTATTACCTCTCTGGGCGTGTATGTGTATACCGGTATTACCTCTCTGGGCGTGTATGTGTATACCGGTATTACCTCTCTAGGCGTGTACGTGTATACCGGTATTACCTCTCTGGGTATGTATGTGTATACCGGTATTACCTCTCTGGGTGTGTATGTGTATACCGGTATTACCTCTCTGTGCGTGTATGTGTATACCAGTATTACCTCTCTGTGCGTGTATGTGTATACCGGTATTACCTCTCTGGGCGTGTATGTGTATACCGGTATTACCTCTCTGGGCGTGTATGTGTATACCGGTATTACCTCTCTGGGCGTGTATGTGTATACCGGTATTACTTCTCTGGGCGTGTATGTGTATACCGGTATTACCTCTCTGGGCGTGTATGTGTATACCGGTATTACCTCTCTGGGCGTGTATGTGTATACCGGTATTACCACTCTGGGCGTGTATGTGTATACCGGTATTACCTCTCTGGGCGTGTATGTGTATACCGGTATTACCTCTCTGGGCGTGTATGTGTATACCGGTATTACCTCTCTGGGCGTGTATATGTATATCGGTATTACCTCTCTGGGCGTGTATGTGTATACCGGTATTACTTCTCTGGGCGTGTATGTAATACCGGTATTACCTCTCTGGGCGTGTACGTGTATACCGGTATTACCTCTCTGGGTGTGTACGTGTATACCGGTATTACCTCTCTGGGTGTGTACGTGTATACCGGTATTACCTCTCTGGGGTGTATGTGTATACCGGTATTACCTCTCTGGGCGTGTATGTGTATACCGGTATTACCTCTCTGGGCGTGTATGTGTATACCGGTATTACCTCTCTGGGCATGTATGTGTATACCGGTATTACCTCTCTGGGCGTGTATGTGTATACCGGTATTACCTCTCTAGGCGTGTACGTGTATACCGGTATTACCTCTCTGGGTATGTATGTGTATACCGGTATTACCTCTCTGGGTGTGTATGTGTATACCGGTATTACCTCTCTGTGCGTGTATGTGTATACCGGTATTACCTCTCTGGGCGTGTATGTGTATACCGGTATTACCTCTCTGGGCGTGTATGTGTATACCGGTATTACCTCTCTGGGCGTGTATGTGTATACCGGTATTACCTCTCTGGGCATGTGTATACCGGTATTACCACTCTGGGTGTGTATGTGTATACCGGTATTACCTCTCTGGGCGTGTATGTGTATACCGGTATTACCTCTCTGGGCGTGTATGTGTATACCAGTATTACCTCTCTGGGCATGTATGTGTATACCGGTATTACCTCTCTAGGCGTGTACGTGTATACCGGTATTACCTCTCTGTGCGTGTATGTGTATACCGGTATTACCTCTCTGGGCGTGTATGTGTATACCGGTATTACCTCTCTGGGCGTGTATGTGTATACCGGTATTACCTCTCTGGGTATGTATGTGTATACCGGTATTACCTCTCTGGGCGTGTATGTGTATACCGGTATTACCTCTCTAGGTATGTATGTGTATACCGGTATTACCTCTCTAGGCGTGTACGTGTATACCGGTATTACCTCTCTGTGCGTGTATGTGTATACCGGTATTACCTCTCTGGGCGTGTATGTGTATACCGGTATTACCTCTCTGGGCGTGTATGTGTATACCGGTATTACCTCTCTGTGCGTGTATGTGTATACCGGTATTACCTCTCTGGGCGTGTATGTGTATACCGGTATTACCTCTCTGGGCGTGTATATGTATATCGGTATTACCTCTCTGGGCGTGTATGTGTATACCGGTATTACTTCTCTGGGCGTGTATGTAATACCGGTATTACCTCTCTGGGCGTGTACGTGTATACCGGTATTACCTCTCTGGGTGTGTACGTGTATACCGGTATTACCTCTCTGGGTGTGTACGTGTATACCGGTATTACCTCTCTGGGGTGTATGTCTATACCGGTATTACCTCTCTGGGCGTGTATGTGTATACCGGTATTACCTCTCTGGGCGTGTATGTGTATACCGGTATTACCTCTCTGGGCGTGTATGTGTATACCGGTATTACCTCTCTGGGAGTGTGTGTGTATACCGGTATTACCTCTCTGGGTGTGTATGTGTATATGTAATACCTGTATTACCTCTCTGGGCGTTTATGTGTATACCGGTATTACCTCTCTGGGCGTGTATGTGTATACCGGTATTACCTCTCTGGGCGTGTATGTGTATACCGGTATTACCTCTCTAGGCGTGTACGTGTATACCGGTATTACCTCTCTGGGTATGTATGTGTATACCGGTATTACCTCTCTGTGCGTGTATGTGTATACCGGTATTACCTCTCTGGGCGTGTATGTGTATACCGGTATTACCTCTCTGGGCGTGTATGTGTATACCGGTATTACCTCTCTGGGCATGTGTATACTGGTATTACCTCTCTGGGCGTGTGTGTGTATACCGGTATTACCTCTCTGGACGTGTGTGTGTATACGGGTATTACCTCTCTGGGCAGGTGTATACTGGTATTACCTCTCTGGGTGTGTATGTGTATACCGGTATTACCTCTCTGGGCGTGTATGTGTATACCGGTATTACCTCTCTGTGCGTGTATGTGTATACCGGTATTACCTCTCTGGGTATGTATGTGTATACCGGTATTACCTCTCTGGGTGTGTATGTGTATACCGGTATTACCTCTCTGTGCGTGTATGTGTATACCGGTATTACCTCTCTGGGCGTGTATGTGTATACCGGTATTACCTCTCTGGGCGTGTATGTGTATACCGGTATTACCTCTCTGGGCGTGTATGTGTATACCGGTATTACCTCTCTGTGCGTGTATGTGTATACCGGTATTACCTCTCTGGGCGTGTATGTGTATACCGGTATTACCTCTCTGGGCGTGTATGTGTATACCGGTATTACCTCTCTGGGCGTGTATGTGTATACCGGTATTACCTCTCTGGGGTGTATGTGTATACCGGTATTACCTCTCTGGGCGTGTATGTGTATACCGGTATTACCTCTCTGGGCGTGTATGTGTATACCGGTATTACCTCTCTGGGCGTGTATGTGTATACCGGTATTACCTCTCTGGGCGTGTATGTGTATACCGGTATTACCTCTCTGGGAGTGTGTGTGTATACCGGTATTACCTCTCTGGGTGTGTATGTGTATATGTAATACCTGTATTACCTCTCATGGCGTGTATGTGTATACCGGTATTACCTCTCTGGGCGTGTATGTGTATACCGGTATTACCTCTCTGGGCGTGTATGTGTATACCGGTATTACCTCTCTGGGGTGTATGTGTATACCGGTATTACCTCTCTGGGCGTGTATGTGTATACCGGTATTACCTCTCTGGGCATGTATGTGTATACTGGTATTACCTCTCTGGGCGTGTATGTGTATACCGGTATTACCTCTCTGGGCGTGTATGTGTATACCGGTATTACCTCTCTGGGCGTGTATGTGTATACCGGTATTACCTCTCTGGGAGTGTGTGTGTATACCGGTATTACCTCTCTGGGTGTGTATGTGTATATGTAATACCTGTATTACCTCTCTGGGCGTGTATGTGTATACCGGTATTACCTCTCTGGGCGTGTATGTGTATACCGGTATTACCTCTCTGTGCGTGTATGTGTATACCGGTATTACCTCTCTGGGCGTGTATGTGTATACCGGTATTACCTCTCTGGGCGTGTATGTGTATACCGGTATTACCTCTCTGGGCGTGTATGTGTATACCGGTATTACCTCTCTGGGGGTGTATGTGTATACCGGTATTACCTCTCTGGGCGTGTATGTGTATACCGGTATTACCTCTCTGGGCGTGTATGTGTATACCGGTATTACCTCTCTGGGCGTGTATGTGTATACCGGTATTACCTCTCTGGGCGTGTATGTGTATACCGGTATTACCTCTCTGGGCGTGTATGTGTATACCGGTATTACCTCTCTGGGCGTGTATGTGTATACCGATATTACCTCTCTGGGCGTGTATGTGTATACCGGTATTACCTCTCTGTGCGTGTATGTGTATACCGGTATTATCTCTCTGGGAGTGTATGTGTATACCGGTATTATCTCTCTGGGAGTGTATGTGTATACCGGTATTATCTCTCTGGGAGTGTATGTGTATACCGGTATTACCTCTCTAGGTGTGTATGTGTATACCGGTATTACCTCTCTGGGAGTGTATGTGTATACCGGTATTACCTCTCTGGGCGTGTATGTGTATACCAGTATTACCTCTCTGGGCGTGTATGTGTATACCGGTATTACCTCTCTGGGCGTGTATGTGTATACCGGTATTACCTCTCTGGGCGTGTATGTGTATACCGGTATTACCTCTCTGGGCATGTGTATACTGGTATTACCTCTCTGGGCGTGTATGTGTATACCGGTATTACCTCTCTGGGCGTGTATGTGTATACCGGTATTACCTCTCTGGGCATGTGTATACCGGTATTACCACTCTGGGTGTGTATGTGTATACCGGTATTACCTCTCTGGGCGTGTATGTGTATACCGGTATTACCTCTCTGGGCATGTGTATACTGGTATTACCTCTCTGGGCGTGTATGTGTATACCGGTATTACCTCTCTGGGCGTGTATGTGTATACCGGTATTACCTCTCTGGGCATGTATGTGTATACCGGTATTACCTCTCTGGGCGTGTATGTGTATACCGGTATTACCTCTCTAGGCGTGTACGTGTATACCGGTATTACCTCTCTGGGCGTGTATGTGTATACCGGTATTACCTCTCTGGGCGTGTATGTGTATACCGGTATTACCTCTCTGGGCATGTATGTGTATACCGGTATTACCTCTCTGGGCGTGTATGTGTATACCGGTATTACCTCTCTGGGCATGTGTATACCGGTATTACCTCTCTGGACGTGTATGTGTATACCGGTATTACCTCTCTGGGCGTGTATGTGTATACCGGTATTACCTCTCTGGGCGTGTATGTGTATACCGGTATTACCTCTCTGGGCGTGTGCGTGTGTGTATGCCGGTATTACCTCTCTGGGCGTGTATGTGTATACCGGTATTACCTCTCTGGGCATGTATGTGTATACCGGTATTACCTCTCTGGGCGTGTATGTGTATACCGGTATTACCTCTCTAGGCGTGTACGTGTATACCGGTATTACCTCTCTGGGTATGTATGTGTATACCGGTATTACCTCTCTGGGTGTGTATGTGTATACCGGTATTACCTCTCTGTGCGTGTATGTGTATACCGGTATTACCTCTCTGGGCGTGTATGTGTATACCGGTATTACCTCTCTGGGCGTGTATGTGTATACCGGTATTACCTCTCTGGGCATGTGTATACTGGTATTACCTCTCTGGGCGTGTGTGTGTATACCGGTATTACCTCTCTGGCCGTGTGTGTGTATACGGGTATTACCTCTCTGGGCAGATGTATACTGGTATTACCTCTCTGGGCGTGTATGTGTATACCGGTATTACCTCTCTGGGCGTGTATGTGTATATACCGGTATTACCTCTCTGGGCGTGTATGTGTATACCGGTATTACTTCTCTGGGCGTGTATGTGTATACCGGTATTACCTCTCTGGGCGTGTATGTGTATACCGGTATTACCTCTCTGGGCGTGTATGTGTATACCGGTATTACCACTCTGGGCGTGTATGTGTATACCGGTATTACCTCTCTGGGCGTGTATGTGTATACCGGTATTACCTCTCTGGGCGTGTATGTGTATACCGGTATTACTTCTCTGGGCGTGTATGTGTATACCGGTATTACCTCTCTGGGCGTGTATGTGTATACCGGTATTACCTCTCTGGGCGTGTATGTGTATACCGGTATTACCTCTCTGGGTGTGTACGTGTATACCGGTATTACCTCTCTGGGCGTGTATATGTATATCGGTATAACCTCTCTGGGCGTGTATGTGTATACCGGTATTACCTCTCTGGGCGTGTGCGTGTGTGTATGCCGGTATTACCTCTCTGGCCGTGTGTGTGTATACGGGTATTACCTCTCTGGGCAGATGTATACTGGTATTACCTCTCTGGGCGTGTATGTGTATACCGGTATTACCTCTCTGGGCGTGTATGTGTATATACCGGTATTACCTCTCTGGGCGTGTATGTGTATACCGGTATTACTTCTCTGGGCGTGTATGTGTATACCGGTATTACCTCTCTGGGCGTGTATGTGTATACCGGTATTACCTCTCTGGGCGTGTATGTGTATACCGGTATTACCACTCTGGGCGTGTATGTGTATACCGGTATTACCTCTCTGGGCGTGTATGTGTATACCGGTATTACCTCTCTGGGCGTGTATGTGTATACCGGTATTACTTCTCTGGGCGTGTATGTGTATACCGGTATTACCTCTCTGGGCGTGTATGTGTATACCGGTATTACCTCTCTGGGTGTGTATGTGTATACCGGTATTACCTCTCTGGGCATGTGTATACTGGTATTACCTCTCTGGGCGTGTATGTGTATACCGGTATTACCTCTCTGGGCGTGAATGTGTATACCGGTATTACCTCTCTGGGCATGTGTATACCGGTATTACCACTCTGGGTGTGTATGTGTATACCGGTATTACCTCTCTGGGCGTGTATGTGTATACCGGTATTACCTCTCTGGGCGTGTATGTGTATACCGGTATTACCTCTCTGGGCGTGTATGTGTATACCGGTATTACCTCTCTGGGCATGTATGTGTATACCGGTATTACCTCTCTGGGCGTGTATGTGTATACCGGTATTACCTCTCTGGGCATGTGTATACCGGTATTACCACTCTGGGTGTGTATGTGTATACCGGTATTACCTCTCTGGGCGTGTATGTGTATACCGGTATTACCTCTCTGGGTATGTATGTGTATACCGGTATTACCTCTCTGGGCGTGTATGTGTATACCGGTATTACCTCTCTGGGTATGTATGTGTATACCGGTATTACCTCTCTGGGCGTGTATGTGTATACCGGTATTACCTCTCTAGGCGTGTACGTGTATACCGGTATTACCTCTCTGGGTATGTATGTGTATACCGGTATTACCTCTCTGGGCATGTATGTGTATACCGGTATTACCTCTCTGGGCGTGTATGTGTATACCGGTATTACCTCTCTAGGCGTGTACGTGTATACCGGTATTACCTCTCTGGGTATGTATGTGTATACCGGTATTACCTCTCTGGGTGTGTATGTGTATACCGGTATTACCTCTCTGTGCGTGTATGTGTATACCGGTATTACCTCTCTGGGCGTGTATGTGTATACCGGTATTACCTCTCTGGGCGTGTATGTGTATACCGGTATTACCTCTCTGTGCGTGTATGTGTATACCGGTATTACCTCTCTGGGCGTGTATGTGTATACCGGTATTACCTCTCTGGGCGTGTATGTGTATCCCGGTATTACCTCTCTGGGCGTGTATGTGTATACCGGTATTACCTCTCTGGGCGTGTATGTGTATACCGGTATTACCTCTCTGGGGTGTATGTGTATACCGGTATTACCTCTCTGGGCGTGTATGTGTATACCGGTATTACCTCTCTGGGCGTGTATGTGTATACCGGTATTACCTCTCTGGGCGTGTATGTGTATACCGGTATTACCTCTCTGGGCGTGTATGTGTATACCGGTATTACCTCTCTGGGCGTGTATGTGTATACCGGTATTACCTCTCTGGGCGTGTATGTGTATACCGGTATTACCTCTCTGGGCGTGTATGTGTATACCGGTATTACCTCTCTGGGGTGTATGTGTATACCGGTATTACCTCTCTGGGCGTGTATGTGTATACCGGTATTACCTCTCTGGGCGTGTATGTGTATACCGGTATTACCTCTCTGGGCGTGTATGTGTATACCGGTATTACCTCTCTGGGCGTGTATGTGTATACCGGTATTACCTCTCTGGGCGTGTATGTGTATACCGGTATTACCTCTCTGGGAGTGTGTGTGTATACCGGTATTACCTCTCTGGGTGTGTATGTGTATATGTAATACCTGTATTACCTCTCTGGGCGTGTATGTGTATACCGGTATTACCTCTCTGGGCGTGTATGTGTATACCGGTATTACCTCTCTGGGCGTGTATGTGTATACCGGTATTACCTCTCTGGGGTGTATGTGTATACCGGTATTACCTCTCTGGGCGTGTATGTGTATACCGGTATTACCTCTCTGGGCATGTATGTGTATACTGGTATTACCTCTCTGGGCGTGTATGTGTATACCGGTATTACCTCTCAGGGCGTGTATGTGTATACCGGTATTACCTCTCTGGGCGTGTATGTGTATACCGGTATTACCTCTCTGGGTGTGTATGTGTATACCGGTATTACCTCTCTGGGCGTGTATGTGTATACCGGTATTACCTCTCTGTGCGTGTATGTGTATACCGGTATTACCTCTCTGGGCGTGTATGTGTATACCGGTATTACCTCTCTGGGCGTGTATATGTATACCGGTATTACCTCTCTGGGCGTGTATGTGTATACCGGTATTACCTCTCTGGGCGTGTATGTGTATACCGGTATTACCTCTCTGGGCGTGTATGTGTATACCGGTATTACCTCTCTGGGCGTGTATATGTATACCGGTATTACCTCTCTGGGCGTGTATGTGTATACCGGTATTACCTCTCTGGGCGTGTATGTGTATACCGGTATTACCTCTCTGGGCGTGTATGTGTATACCGGTATTACCTCTCTGTGCGTGTATGTGTATACCGGTATTACCTCTCTGGGCGTGTATGTGTATACCGGTATTACCTCTCTGGGCGTGTATGTGTATACCGGTATTACCTCTCTGGGCGTGTATGTGTATACCGGTATTACCTCTCTGGGGTGTATGTGTATACCGGTATTACCTCTCTGGGCGTGTATGTGTATACCGGTATTACCTCTCTGGGCGTGTATGTGTATACCGGTATTACCTCTCTGGGCGTGTATGTGTATACCGGTATTACCTCTCTGGGCGTGTATGTGTATACCGGTATTACCTCTCTGGGAGTGTGTGTGTATACCGGTATTACCTCTCTGGGTGTGTATGTGTATATGTAATACCTGTATTACCTCTCTGGGCGTGTATGTGTATACCGGTATTACCTCTCTGGGCGTGTATGTGTATACCGGTATTACCTCTCTGGGCGTGTATGTGTATACCGGTATTACCTCTCTGGGGTGTATGTGTATACCGGTATTACCTCTCTGGGCGTGTATGTGTATACCGGTATTACCTCTCTGGGCATGTATGTGTATACTGGTATTACCTCTCTGGGCGTGTATGTGTATACCGGTATTACCTCTCTGGGCGTGTATGTGTATACCGGTATTACCTCTCTGGGCGTGTATGTGTATACCGGTATTACCTCTCTGGGAGTGTGTGTGTATACCGGTATTACCTCTCTGGGTGTGTATGTGTATATGTAATACCTGTATTACCTCTCTGGGCGTGTATGTGTATACCGGTATTACCTCTCTGGGCGTGTATGTGTATACCGGTATTACCTCTCTGGGCGTGTATGTGTATACCGGTATTACCTCTCTGGGGTGTATGTGTATACCGGTATTACCTCTCTGGGCGTGTATGTGTATACCGGTATTACCTCTCTGGGCATGTATGTGTATACTGGTATTACCTCTCTGGGCGTGTATGTGTATACCGGTATTACCTCTCAGGGCGTGTATGTGTATACCGGTATTACCTCTCTGGGCGTGTATGTGTATACCGGTATTACCTCTCTGGGTGTGTATGTGTATACCGGTATTACCTCTCTGGGCGTGTATGTGTATACCGGTATTACCTCTCTGTGCGTGTATGTGTATACCGGTATTACCTCTCTGGGCGTGTATGTGTATACCGGTATTACCTCTCTGGGCGTGTATATGTATACCGGTATTACCTCTCTGGGCGTGTATGTGTATACCGGTATTACCTCTCTGGGCGTGTATGTAATACCGGTATTACCTCTCTGGGCGTGTATGTGTATACCGGTATTACCTCTCTGGGCGTGTATGTGTATACCGGTATTACCTCTCTGGGCATGTGTATACTGGTATTACCTCTCTGGGCGTGTGTGTGTATACCGGTATTACCTCTCTGGCCGTGTGTGTGTATACGGGTATTACCTCTCTGGGCAGATGTATACTGGTATTACCTCTCTGGGCGTGTATGTGTATACCGGTATTACCTCTCTGGGCGTGTATGTGTATATACCGGTATTACCTCTCTGGGCGTGTATGTGTATACCGGTATTACTTCTCTGGGCGTGTATGTGTATACCGGTATTACCTCTCTGGGCGTGTATGTGTATACCGGTATTACCTCTCTGGGCGTGTTTGTGTATACCGGTATTACCACTCTGGGCGTGTATGTGTATACCGGTATTACCTCTCTGGGCGTGTATGTGTATACCGGTATTACCTCTCTGGGCGTGTATGTGTATACCGGTATTACCTCTCTGGGCGTGTATGTGTATACCGGTATTACCTCTCTGGGCGTGTATGTGTATACCGGTATTACCTCTCTGGGCATGTGTATACTGGTATTACCTCTCTGGGCGTGTATGTGTATACCGGTATTACCTCTCTGGGCTTGTATGTGTATGCCGGTATTACCTCTCTAGGTGTGTATGTGTATACCGGTATTACCTCTCTGGGCGTGTATGTGTATACCGGTATTACCTCTCTGGGCATGTGTATACTGGTATTACCACTCTGAGTGTGTATGTGTATACCGGTATTACCTCTCTGGGCATGTGTATACTGGTATTACCACTCTGGGTGTGTATGTGTATACCGGTATTACCTCTCTGGGCGTGTCTGTGTATACAGGTATTTCCTCTCTGGGCGTGTATGTGTATACCGGTATTACCTCTCTGGGCGTGTATGTGTATACCGGTATTACCTCTCTGGGCGTGTGTGTGTATACCGGTATTACCTCTCTGGACGTGTGTGTGTATACAGGTATTTCCTCTCTGGGCGTGTATGTGTATACCGGTATTACCTCTCTGGGCGTGTATGTGTATACCGGTATTACCTCTCTGGGCGTGTATGTGTATACCGGTATTACCTCTCTGGGCGTGTATGTGTATACAGGTATTACCTCTCTGGGCGTGTCTGTGTATACCGGTATTACCTCTCTGGGCGTGTATGTGTATACCGGTATTACCTCTCTGGGTGTGTATGTGTATACCGGTATTACCTCTCCGGACGTGTATGTGTCCGGTATTACCTCTCCGGACGTGTATGTGTATACCGGTTTTACCTCTGGCCAGTCTGTGCGTGCGTGTGATGCAGAGCACACAGGCAGAGAAGAGGTTAAAATGTGACACAATTATTTTTAAATAATGTTTCGGATGGGGGGTGGGGTCAGTATTATCCTTAATTTATAAGGCGACAGGACGACATTCAAATATGAAACGTTACCATACATTGATGCAGTAGGTAAGGAGCGCCGTTGTGCGAAGAGCTTGCAATCTGTCTGTCCTTCTGAAATTAACCCATGCTGGCTCAGTGGACAGCGAGGGTGATGGCATATTTGGGAGAGGGTCTGGGGGGCGGGTTATTTCGGAGACCGTCGCGTCGTTATATAAAGCAGATGTTGTTTAAACGCAGGATGTGACCCCTTCAGGATTTGGGATGACGCTTCTTGTCCACGCGATTCTCCTCCTCTCTCTCCCCGGGATCGACCCCGCCCCGGAGGTTCCTGGGGCCATGGAGGTAAGATCATTTTATAATAAGTAATAATACTCTTCCTTACAGAGGGTTGTTTACATGCGTGTGCACTGATGGGGTACAAGGAAAAGAATAAAATAGCAGGTTATTAGGCGTTCTGACTCAAGCTCACCGTGGCGAGTGGGAAGTGTCAGGCAGAGAACTCACTCACTTTTTATGCACAAAGTCCCTTTTTCTTCTGTAACTTTATTTAAGTACAACAGCAACAACAAAAAAGGAGGGGGGGGGCTGTAATAGGTAGCAATGGTTCAGGGAAAGGTTAATTATAATAACTTTACCAGGAGATGGGATAACTGACCGCTCCTGGAGGCTGCTGGTTGAAAAAGGAAGGAAGCTTGCCCGATCAAGCAGGAAGTATGGCCAGGAGAGACCATACAGCCAGGGGTGCTGGGACGTAGGCAGACAGGGAGGGAAGGTAGTTACATTAGTAACAACAATGCACAGGGACGTGATGGGAGTCACAGGCCGGGGAGAAATATACCACTGGTTCCAGGACATTAGCTAATTTCTAGATGCACAGGAGCCTGTTTATAGGCATGTACCTGTGTTGTCATGTACGTTCTAGTAAGACACAGACAGTGACAGGCTGTCCTATGGGGTTTTCCCCTTCCTCATGCTGACTTCCTGAGTGACCGGAGGGGTGGTGCATATATTGGGCCCTCCCTCTTTGAGCTGCAGGAAGGAAGTGCCTAAATTATAGTATGAAGTTCGGCCCTTAGGGCTGGGTCCTTCAGTTAGTGATTGGGGTTCCACACTATCCCTTCATGGGTAGGAGCTCTGAGCTCTCCTCCCGGCTGGGAGTGGGACGTGCTCAGCCCCTCATGGGCTGAGCTCATAATCTAATCCAGCGAGGCCTCACCATTACCAGCAGGCCAGGACCATCCAGAAGCCAGGGATTACCTTATCCACTGGAGCATACGCTGTAACGACACCGGCAGTGGCTGCTGTAACAAAGATCACGCTCATTTATACTTCGGGCTCCGCTGCAGTCTGTGAGGAGGGAGGTAACTGAGAGTAAGGACTGTCATAGCGGGGACCCCCTTCAGCCTTGCTGAAGCCCCCTATGCCTGGAGGGGCTGTCACCAAGACAGGGAAACGGGTGGTGCTGAGGGATTAGAATAATATAGAACACACAGAAACAGGACTAGCAGAATCCCTAGATATAGCACTCACACAATACCTCAGAAATAAAGAAAAAACATATAGGAAACAAGGATCTGGGCCCAGAGTCAAAGTAGAAAAAAATGGCAAAGATTTTACTAATGAGCAGTAGGACACACTAACAATTTAAAAAACATATACACACGAATGGCAGGCTAGCAGCAATAATTAGCACAGACACTGAACAGTATATATAACAAGATAAGAAATGTCACTGGAAACTAAACTATGCAGCAAAAGAATAAGTATCAACATATAACCCTAAAATGAATGGGGTGATACAAATAAGATATATATATAGATAATCAAAAAATAAATAGATGATACCGTTCTGTGGCTAATGAAATGCTTTTATTTGTGCGCACAAATAAAAGCATTTCGTTAGCCACAGAATGGTATCATCTATTTATTTTTTGATTATTGAAGCTCGGCTAACACGGTACTGATACCTCTACA
>NC_134499.1:7985137-8014910 GCF_040206685.1 Ascaphus truei
CACTAGGCCAGCAGCCCCCTAGGCCCCAGATAGCCCTGAGTCACAGTAGTATTGAGTGTTGGCAGGGACAGGCCCCCAGTTAGGGACCCTGCCCCTTACTACCCAGAGCCAGTTAGGGACACAGCGGACGCTGCGCGGTCCATCCAGAGGTTTGGGCTCAGACCTCCGCTGCCGCTGCAGCAGCCATCCGGGTGGGATCGCCCCGGGCGGTAGTTCCTGTATTCGTCAGCCTTCGGATCCTTTGTGAAGCTCCTTGGCAGACCCGGGCACTGGAGTGCTCGGCAGGTAACCATCACCAAGTGCACCAACGATCCTACACATATATTATATTCATACGGGACTAGTGGCTGCGCAGTCACACATATCCTCTCCCTTTAAGGGTGCGGGACATATTGTGTTGGGGGTATTGGACACGGGGTGGGATCACCCAGTGTAGGTGGAGCGTCCTGCGAGACGCAGTAGTTAGTGTCTCCTCTAGAGAGGGACACCTGTTGATATATGAATAAGTATTGCTACAGTAAAGTCATTGGTTATTTTACATGCGGTGTGTGGAGTGATATATATATATTTGTCCTGCGCGGAACCACTCCTCCTCTGGCGGGAGCCATCGCAGGTGGAGGCGCTGCACCACGAGATTGTGTTATATGTATGTACCCCCAGGCTCCCCGAGCAGAGGCTTAGGCTCCTGAGAGCCACACAGGTATACACAGCAGGTAGTAGCGTCTGTATTCACAGGGAATACCCGTTACATGTATGTATGGTGTGTCTGGGTATAAGTGTATATATGTATGTGTTTCTAATAATAATAATAATAATAACATGTTCTTGTACAGCGCTGCTAGTTATACGTAGCGCTTTACAGAGACATTTTGCAGGCACACGTCCCTGCCCCATAGAGCTTACAATCTATATTTTTGGTGCCTGAGGCACAGGGAGATAAAGTGACTTGCCCAAGGTCACAAGGAGCCGACACCGGGAGTTGAACCAGGCTCCCCTAGCAATCTCAGTGTCAGTCAGTGTCTTTTACTCAGTGTCTTTTAGTGTGTGTATAGTGTCTGTGTATAAGTGTATATATGTACAGTATGTGTATCTGTGTGTGTATGGTGTGTCTGTGTATAAGTGTATATATGTATGTGTATCTGTGTGTGTGTATAAGTGTATGTGTATGGTGTGTGTGTGTGTATGGTGTGTCTGTGTATAAGTGTATATATGTATGTGTATCTGTGTGTGCATGGTGTGTCTGTGTATAAGTGTACAGTATATATGTATGTGTATCTGTGTGTGTGTGTATGATGTGTCGGTGTATAAGTGTATATATGTATGTGTATCTGTGTGTGTGTATAAGTGTATATATGTATGTGTATGGTGTGTCTGTATAAGTGTATATATGTACAGTATGTGTATCTGTGTGTGCATGGTGTGTCTGTGTATAAGTGTATATATGTATGTGTGTCTGTGTGTGGTATGATGTGTCTGTGTATAAGTGTATATATGTATCTGTATGTGTGTGTGTGTGTGTGTGTGTGTGGTGTGTGTGTGTGTGTGTGTGTGTGTGTGTGTGTGTGTGTGTGTGTGGTGTGTGTGTGTGTGTGTGTGTGTGTGTATAAGTGTATATATGTATGTGTATCTGTGTCTGTGTATAAGTGTATATATGTATGTGTATGTATCTGTGTGTGTGTGTATGGTGTGTATAAGTGTATATATGTATGTGTATCTGTGTGTGCATGGTGTGTCTGTGTATAAGTGTATATATGTATGTGTGTCTGTGTGTGTGTATGATGTGTCTGTGTATAAGTGTATATATGTATCTGTATGTATCTGTGTGTGTGTGTGTGTGTGTGTGTGTGTGTGGTGTGTGTGTGTGTGTGTGTGTGTATAAGTGTATATATGTATGTGTATCTGTGTCTGTGTATAAGTGTATATATGTATGTGTATGTATCTGTGTGTGTGTGTATGGTGTGTATAAGTGTATATATGTATGTGTATCTGTGTCTGTGTATGGTGTGTCTGTGTATAAGTGTATATACTGCACCGACACACTTTATTCGAGCAAATACCCAGTATGTACCTGGCAGATACCTGGAATGCGCCGCTCCTCACCTCTGACAAGCCCCGTTGCATTTGCCTTCCCAGCCTGGGTTCATGCCTGGCTGACGGGCGGCTGATCTGTTAAATGATAATGATTAGGATTTAATAGGCTTCAATGCTTCGCGTGTCTACCAGATGGCATAAATTCATGAATTGTAATGCAGTATATATATATATACTGTGCAGTATTGCAGCCAGCAGAAATAAAATGCTTCAATCCCTGGCTGGAAAATAACCCAATGCACTCGGCAGAAAACAGTGACAAACCTCAATACACCCGGGTATACCCGAATTCGTGGGACTAGCCGAGCTCGAATAAAGTGTGTCGCCAGTGTATGTATGTTGTATGATGACTGTGTGGTGTCTGTGTATAAGTGTATATATGTATGTGTATGTATCTGTGTGTGTGTATGGTGTGTATAAGTGTATATATGTATGTGTATCTGTGTGTGTGTGTATGGTGTGTCTGTGTATAAGTGTATATATGTATGTGTATCTGTGTCTGTGTATGGTGTGTCTGTGTATAAGTGTATATATGTATGTGTATGGTGTGTGTGTGTGTGTCTGTGTATAAGTGTATATATAAAAAAACAGATTGTAAGCTCCACGGGGCAGGGACCTGTGCCTGCAAAATGTCTCTGTAAAGCACTACGTACAATTAGCAGCGCTATACAAGAACATGCTATTATTATTATTATATATATACACGGTAATAAAAGAACCTCTGTGCCTGTGTCAGAGCCATAGTTCCAAGACCATGAAACATACATATATATACACACAATATAATCCTGCCGAATGTGGTTAAAATCAGTGCAGTTTTGAAAGGTTCAGTCCGCCATCTTGATTCAAAATGGCGTCCAATTGAATCCAAACACAGACAACAACCTGCTCCTTGATCTCAGGAACCATCATGCAAAATGTGGTTACGATATCTTAAGAGCGAAGAGACAGACAAACGACTTTCCAATATATATAGCAGGTGACAAATCAGCATATAGTTACATAGTTATATAGTTACATAGTTACATAGTAGATGAGGTTGAAAAAAGACGTACGTCCATCAAGTTCAACCTATGCTAAATTTAGATAATGATGATTTCTAATGATTTCAGGTGAGAATGGTATTTTGATGCATTACACTATTTTGATTCGATTTTAAAATAAATAATTCTTTATACAGAGACCCGGTGTATCTTCCTGAGCCAGAAGGTGTCTTCCGGAAAAGCATTGTTTAGTAAATATGGGCCTGAGGTCCTTATACAATAAGGGAAGATACAGTGTAACGCACAGTTAACAATGCGTCAGCTTCCATCCAAGAAAGTATGGAAATATAGACATCGGCTACAAAGCGTTATCTTCTCACCTTATGGGATAGAGTTTCCAGATATTAAACAAGATACAGGGGAGAGGTGACACTAATCTCAGAGAGAGAGGGGGAAGGGTCATGGGAGAAGGGGGGGGGAGAGGGAGTTAGGTCATGGGAGAAAGGGGGGGGGAGAAGGAGCAAGGCTATGGGAAATAGTGGGGGAGGGAAGGATAAGGCCATGGGAGAAAGGGGGGGGAGAGGAGAAAGGTCATGGGAGAAAGGGGGAGGGAAGGCGTAAGGTCATGGGAGAAAGGGGGGAATAAGGGGGGGGGAGAAAGAGTAAGGTCATGGGAGAAAGGGGGGGGGGTAAGGCTATGGGAGAAAGAGGGGGGGGGGAAGGAAGGAGTACGGCTATGGGAGAAAGGGGGGAGAGGAGTAAGGCCCTGGGAGAAAGGGGTGGATGAGTAAGGCTATGGAAGAACGTGAGGGGGAGAAAGGCCACAGGAGAAGGGGGGAGGGGGAGAGAGGGAGTGAGGCCACGAGAGAACGGAGGGGAGAGAGGGAAAAAGCCATGAGAGAAATGGGGGAGAGAGAGGGAGTGATGCCACGAGAAAAAGAGGGGAGAGAGGGCGTAAGGCCACTAGAGAAAGAAATGGGAGAGGGAGTACGTCCATGAGAGAGTAAGATGGAGAGGGGTGAGGGAGAGAGGGTGGTGGAGGGAGGGGGGTGAGGGAGAGAGGGGAGAGAAGGTGTATTGAAGGGGGGATAGTGATAGAGGGAGTATGGAAGGGGGAGAGGGAGAGAGGGAGAAAGTGTGTATGGAGGGGGGCATAGGCAGAGAGGGTGAGAGGGTGTATGGAGGGAGATAGGGAGAGAGGAAGAGAGGGTTAAGAGGGTGTATGGAGGGGAGAGAGGGAGAGAAGGTGTATAGAGGGAGAGGGAGAGGGAGAGAGGGAGATAAGGTATATGGAGGGGAAGGGGAGAGATGGATAGAGGGGAGAGGGAGAGAGGGTGTATGGAGGAGTGATAGGGAGAGAGAGGAGAGGAATAGAGGGGAGAGGGAGAGAGTTTGTATGGAGGGGGGAGAGGGGAGAGGGAGAGAAGGTGTAGGGGGAGAGAAGGTGTAGGGGGAGAGAGAGTGGAGAGAGGAAGAGAAGGTGTATGGAGGGGGGAGAGGGAGAGAGGGGAGAGGGAGAGAGGGGAGAGGGAAAGAAGATGTACGGAGGGAGGGGAGAGGGAGAGAAGGTTTATGGAGGCAGGGGTGAGGGAGAGGGAGAGAAGGTGTATGGGGGGGAGAGGGAGAGAGGGGAGAGAAGGTGTACGGAGGGGGGGAGAGGGAGAGAGGGGAGAGGGAGAGGTATATGGAGGGGGGGATAGGGAGAGAAGGTGTATGGAGGGGGGAAAGGGAGAGAGGGTAGAGGGAGAGTAAGTGTATGGAGGGGAAGAGAGGGAGAGAAGGTGTACAGAGGGGGAGAGAGGGGGAGAGGGAGAGAAGGTGTACGGAGAGGGGGAGAGGGAGAGAAGGTGTATGGAGGAGGGGGAGATATGTTGCAATTCAGACAGAAAAAATGCTAATTTTCTTAACACCTGCGTCAGCGCTGACTGCTTTCTAATACAGACTTTACAGATCCACATATTGTAGTACTGTACACACACAGACACACATAGGCACACACAGACACACACAAACGACCACAGACACATACACACAGACACACTAATACACACACACACACACACACACACACACACACACACACACACACACACACACACACACACACACACACACACACACACACACACACACACACACACACACACACACACACACACATGCACACACTAATACACACACAGACACACTAATACACACACACAGACACATTAATACACACACACAGACCGACAGACACACTAATACATACTCAAACACACTAATACACAAACAGACACACTAATACACACACAGACACACACACAGACACACCAATATACACACAGACACTAATAAACACACAGACACTAAGACACACACACACACAGACACACTAATGCACACACACAGCCCCACTAATAAACACACAGACACACTAATAAATGCACAGACACACTAATAAACACAGGCACACTAATACACACTCAGACACACTAATACACACACAGACAACATTGATAAACACACTAATCTATACAATTAAATGCAAAGATTTGCACACACACCCAGACACACAGACACACCCAGACACACAGACACCCAGACACACCCAGACACCCAGACACACACAGACACACCCAGACACACACAGACACACACAGACACACACAGACACACACAGACACACCAGTTTATAAAAGACGTGTGAATGTTTTCAGACGTGCTTTTTGCGGAAATGTTGGCGTTGTTTGGAAATTTGCTGAAGCAGATTTAGGTTCATCATTCTGCCAGGGGTCGGAAATGTTGATGATCTATAATGCCTATATACTGTTATATATACATGGACGCTGTATCCCTGAGTATGTTACAGTGCTGGGTACACTGCCAGTGCTCTCTGAGCTTTGCAGGCGTTCACTACTGAGCAGGACTGCACCTATGAGGGTAGCCTAACTCCTGAAGTGCTGGATGTAACAGGTAGTTGGGAGGAGAAAGGGATTGGGAGCCTGTGAAGGACGCGGGGGGGGGGGGGGGTGTTTAGTAAACGACAATCTTAATATCTTACAGCGGGGTCATTTGTTTTGTTTTTTAATAAACTATCTTTCCCCTGATCCCCAGCTCAATTCATCTCAGGACTGAGACCAAGAACACAGTGAGAGGGGGAGAGAAGGGGAAAGAAGGGGAGAGAGGGGAGGTGAGTGGAAGAGGGAGGGGAGGTGAGTGAAGAGGGGGGGGGAGGAGTAGATGGAGAGGAACAGGGGAGAGAGGAAGAAGGGAAAAGGGAGAGAGGAAGAAGGGAAAGGGGAGAGAGAAAGAGAGGGAGGAGAGAGAGAGAGAGAGAGAGAGAGAGAGAGAGAGAGAGAGAGAGAGAGAGAGAGAGAGAGAGAGAGAGAGAGAGAGAGAGAGAGAGAGAGAGAGAGAGAGAGAGAGAGAAAGGGAGATGAGAGAGAGGAAGAGAGGGGAAAGGAGAGAGAGTAAGAGGAGGGCGATAGAGAGAGGAAGTGGGGGTGAGGAGAGAGAAGGAGAGGGGAGGAGAGGAGAGGGAGAGGAAGAAGAGTGGATAGAGAGGAAGGGGAGGAAGAGAGGGGGAGAGAAGAAGAGGGGGAGAGAGAAAGAGAGGGGGAGACATGAAGCGGGGAGGAGAAGGAGAGCAAGAGGGGGTAGGAGAGGAAGAGGGTAGAAGAAGAGGGGGGAGGCGAGAGAGAAAGATTGGGAGAAGAAGAGAAGGATGAGGAGAGAGAGAAGGAGGAGAAGAGAGAGAAAGAGGGGGAGAGGAAAAATGGGGGAGGAGAGAGATGAAGAGTTGAAAGGAGAGAAAGAGGAGAAGGGGGAGGGGAGAGTGAGGAAAAGTGGAGGATGGAGAGGAAGAAGGGGAGGAGAGGAAGAGATGGAGAGGAAGAAGGGGAGGAGGGGAAGAGGGGGAGAAGATGGAGAGGAACAGAGGGAGAGAGAGATGAAGAAGGGAAAGGGGAGAGAGAAAGAGGGGGGAGGATAGAGAGAAAGGGAGACGAGAGAGGAAGAGAGGTGAAAGGGGGAGAGAGAGGAAGAGAGGGGAAAGCAGAGAGAGGAAGAGGAGGGGGATAGAGAGAGGAAGTGGGGGTGAGGAGAGAGAGAAGAAGAGAGGGATGAGAGAAGAGGAGAGAGAGGAGAGAGAGGAAGAGGGGGAGAGAGGAAGGGGAAGAGGGTGAGAGAGGAAGGAGACGAGAGGGGAGAGAGGAAGAGGGGGAGAGAGGGGAGAGAGGAAGAGGGAGAGAGAAAGAGATGGGGGAGAGAGAAAGAGATGGGGGAGAGAGGAAGAGGGAGAGAGGGGGAGAGAGGAAGAGGGAGAGAGGAAGCGGGGGAGAGAGAAAGCGGGGGAGAGAGAAATAGAGGGGGAGAGGAAGCGGGGGAGGAGAAGGAGAGCAAGAGAGTGTAGGAGAGGAAGAAGAGGAAGAGGGGGAGAAGAAGTGGGGGGAGGTGAGAGAGAAAGATTGGGAGAGGAAGAGAAGGAGGAGAGAGAGAAAGGGGGAGAGGAAAAGGGGAGAGGAGAGAGGAAGAGGTGAGAGGAGAGAAAGAGCAGAAGGGGGAGGATGGAGAGGAGGAGGGGGAGGAGAGGAGGAGGGGAGGTGAGGAGGAGATGAAGAGGAACAGGGGGAGAGAGAGAGAAGAAGGGGAAGGGGAGAGAGGAAGAAGGGGAAGGGGAGAGAGAAATAGGGGGGACGTAGTGAGAGAGGAAGAGAGGGGGAAGGAGAGAGAGAAAGGGGGAAGGAGAGAGAGAAAGGGGGAGGGGGAGAGAGAGGGAGTGAGAAAGAGAAGAAGAGGGGGGAGGAGAGGAAGAGGAGGAGAGAGAGGGGGAGAGAGGAAGAGAAGGGAGAGAAGGAGGGGGAGAGAGGAAAGGGGGAGAGAGGAAGAGAGGGGGAGAGAAAAAGAGAGGAAGAAGAGGAAGAGGGGAGAAGAAGAGGAAGAGAGGGAGAAGAAGAGGGGAGGCGAGAGAGAAAGATTGGGAGAGGAAGAGAAGGAGGAGGGAGAGAAGGGGGGAGAGAAAAAGGGGGAGAGAGAGGAAGAGGTGAGAGGAGAGAAAGAGGAGAAGGGGGAGGAGAGAGAGGAGAGGAGAGGATGGAGAGGAAGAAGGGAGGAGAGAAGAGGGTGAGATGAGGAGGAGATGAAGAGGAACAGGGAGAGAGAGAGGAAGAAGGGGAAAGGGAGAGAGAAAGAGCGGGGAAGTAATGAGAGAGGAAGAGAGGGTGAGGAGAGAGAAAGAGGGGTGAGGATAGAGAGGGGAAAGAGGGAGAGAAAGAGGGGGAGAGAGGGGGGATAGAGGTAGAGGGGGGAGAGAGGGGAGATAGAGGAAGATGGGGGAAGAGAGGAAGAGGGGAGAGGAAGAGTGGGGGGAGAGAGGAAGAGTGGGGGGAGAGAGGAAGAGGGGAGAGGAAGAGTGGGGGGAGAGGGGAAGAGCAGGGGAGAGAGGAAGAGTGGGGGAGAGGGGAAGAGAGCAGGGGAGAGAGGAAGAGTGGGGGGAGTGGGGAAGAGCAGGGCAGAGAGGAAGTGGGGGGGATGTGAAAGAAAAAGATAGAGGTAGAGAAGGAAAAGGGAGAGGGGGAGGAGGAAGAGCAGGGAGAGAGGGGGGAGGAGAAAGAGCAGGGAGAGATGGGGGAGGTGAGAGAGAATAGAGAAACCGAGGTGCAAAGGGATAACAGGTACTGTATGTGGTCAGGGTTTTAGTAAGTAACTGGGCCAATCCAAGTGAATGTGTCTGTATATGTGAATATACTGATGTCTGTATATGTATATATATATAACTGAAAATCTTGGTTGTGAGTGTCTGTAGACCATTGATTGGTCCGTCGGTCCGCCCGCCCTCCCACGGCTCTCATTGGCTGCTGTGTCTGCCCCCCACGTGTGTCCCGCCCCCCCCCCCACGGCTCTCATTGGCCGGTGCGCTCTAACCCAGCGGTCCGCAACCCCCAGGCACACAGCTGCTGCCTGAGGTGAGGAAATGCTCCCTGGAGGTGGTGGTGGCGCCGGCTGTTGCTGCTGCTGGTGGGGGCTTAACTGAGACTGTGAGTATTTGCCCCCCCCCGCTCCGTTTTTGGCCCCCCCCAGCCCCGTTTTTGACCCACCCCCAGCTCAGTTTTTGACCCCCCCAGCTCCGTTTTTCACCCCCGCTCCGTTTTTCACCCCCCCAGCTCCGTTTTTGATCTCTACCCAGCTCCGTCTTTGATCTCCCCCCCAGCTCTGTTCTTGACCCCCCCAGCTCCATTTTTGACCACCCCCCACACACACAGTGACACACACACACCCAGTGACAGACCCACTGACACACACAGACACACACAGTGACACCCCTTCTCCCCACCCCTGCCTTCCCCCTCCCCCGCCCCTGCCTTCCCCTCCCCGCCCCTGCCTACCCCTCCCCGCCCCCTGCCTTCCCCCCCGCCTCTGCCTTCCCCCCACTGCCTTCCCCCCCGCCCCTGCCTTCCCACCCCCCGCCCCTGCGTTCCCGCCCCCCGCCCCTGCCTTCCCACCCCCCACCCCTGCCTTTCACCCACCCGCCGCCCGCACTCCCGCCGCCTCTGCCTTTCACCCACCCGCCGCCCGCACTCCCTCCACCTCTGCTTTTCACCCGCCCGCCGCACTCCCGCCTCTGCCTTTCACCCACTCGCCGCCCACACTCCCGCCACCCCTCCCACCTTTCACCGACCCGCTGCCTCCCGCCTCTGCCTTTCAGCCACCCGCCGCCTCACACCCCTGCACCCCACAGCCGCCGCCCGCACTCAACAGACACTTGCCGCCTCTTACCCACCCGCCACACTCGACACACACCCAACGCCTCTCACCCACCCGACACACTCGACACACACCTGCCGCCTTCCGCCCCTACGCACCGACATCACTGACCAGCCGCCGCACCCACTCACCAGCCACCCTGCGCCTCCCGCCTCACACCCACCCACCGCACTCACACCCCTACGCACCGACATCACTGACCAGCCGCTGCCCGCACTCACCAGACACCCGCCACCTCACACCCGCTCACACCCTAGCGGGACTCCCACCCACAGCCAGCACTCACTACCCACCCGCCACCCGTACTGAACACCCACCCGACACCTCACACCTTAGTGGGACACACACCTCACATTTTTACATCACTTATGTCACCAAAATATACATTGTACTGTGGTGTCTTTACAATAAACCATTTTTAAATAACAACATCGTATTACATTTTCTTCCATGTTTCTTTTCAACATCATTATACAACCTTTGCACCAAATAGTCAACCTATTTATAAATAATACTACCTATTACGGATTTACATCCAAGGCAATGCTGGGTATAGCAGCTAGTATATATATATATATATATATATATATATATATATATATATATATATATATATGTAGCCAGGTCACCCCTCTTACCCTAGAGACCCCCTCCTGGTTGCGCAGCATGGTCACGTGCACCGCCGAGATAGCGACGGCTGCTTCCGAGGGTGGGGCTGGAGCAGGGAGCCGCGCGTCTTCCCCTGCTTATGGCCGGTTGCCGGGGACGCGATCGGGCCGTTGCTAAGGCCGCGGTCGCGTCGCTAGGGTCCCGGCGGCTGGTGATTAGGGCGCCGCCATTCCACAGTACTCGCGCATGCGCAGGAAAGGCACTGGAGGCAGTGAGGGTCGCGCGAGTGCCGGAGCAGATAGGGAACAGTCAGGCAGCCCTAGGGAGCTCGCTTCTGCGCAGAAGGGAGCTAACAAAAGCCCGCGAAGCCCTAGCCTACCAGGGAAGGCTCTTGAAGAGGACTACAAGTCCCATGAGCCCCAGCAGCGCCCCGTGACGCCAGGGAGCCAATAGGGCTGAAGAATCTCCCTGGAGAGGAGATTGATACATTTCGCGGGCAGAGAGCACATTGGCAGTTGGTGACTGGAGCAGCTAGGGGAAGGAGGTAGGGTGCAGGGGTCAGTGACTCTCTGCACTAGGCCAGCAATCCCCTAGGCCCCAGATAGCCCTGAGTCATCCTAGCTGAGTATTGTAGGGACAGGCCCTAGGTTAGGGACCCTGCCCCATTATCTATTGGCTAGTAGTGTACCACGAACATTGATCTGTTGCTAAGAGGGAGCTGGACTATCTCCACGGAGACCAAGCTAGCAGTGACTGTGGCCTGCTGGCAGCAGACCAACCCTAGCCAAAGTAAAGACTGTGCGCAGCTGCGGTGATATTATCCACGCCGGAATTCACCCCACGCGTAGGAGGATATCCCGGCGACTCAACCCCAGTGGTATAGCAGCACCCGTGGCTGGAGCCCGGGCAGGTAACCCACAAACTCACGTGCACCAACAAAGCCTATCACCAGACATAGTGGCTGCGCAGTCACACACACACATTGGTATATGACTTGGGAGTGCGAGACATTGGGTTGGGGTTACTGGACACGGGGTGGGATCACTCTTTGGAAGGTTAGCGTCCGCCGTGACGCCTAGAGGTGTTAGCGTCCACCGTGATGCCTAGAGGTGTTAGCGTCCGCCGTGGCGCATAGAGGTTAGCGTCCGCCGCGACGCATAGAGGTTAGCGTCCTGAGTGACGCAGTAAGTGTCTCCTCTAGAGAGGGGCACAGGTTATGTAAGATGTTGTTGTTATATGTTGTGTTACAGAAGAAGTAAAGTCACTAGGTAATATATATATCACTGTGTGTGAGTATTGATTGTCCTGCGAGGAACCACTCCCCCTCTGGTGGGAGCCATCGCAGGTGGAGGCGCTGCATCGTTGTAAGTTAGTATCCCTAATATAAGTGCCCCAGGTTCCCCGTGGCGGAAGCTCAGCCCTCCTGCGAGCCAACAGGTATGCACCACACCTATGGTAACACCGTATGTTCCTCCGCACCCACAGTATAATCTGCGATTGGGGGGGGGGGGGGGGGGGAACCCGTTACATTTGGAGGCGCTGCTGAGATAGCCCTGGGTTGCCCTGTTCCAATTTTTTCCAAATTATCCAATTCATATTTTTCATCTTGTCCGTGCCGTCAAAGCAAGACGTCTATGACTGGGCCTTAGCACGCTGCGTGTCCCCAAGGCGCGTGGTTGCAGTGGCGGGAGTACCCAACGACGTGGACGGTTACCTCGTATGCAACCAAGTACAGGACTGCCCGGGACTAGCCACTGCCCGGTTGATAGACCTTAAACTGGGGGTCGGTGGCCGAAAAACCACCTACCTTATGGCCACCACCCATGACATATGCTCAGAGACTGTCCCGCTTGTATTGAACCTACCCGAGCCCTCGGCCGAGGACTGTTTCTTGATCTATCCTGACACTCAGGCCCCTGACGACGCGCCCACACTCCCTGGACCAAGCGCGAGCCACTGGGCCGCCAGTACTCCTCAATGGACTGGCCCCCCCAAGGTCTCCTTCACCCCGAGCGGTATCGGGGGGAACCGCGGCTGAGCAGGAAGCCCTCCCACCTCACCTACTCCTGAGAGACGGTCCGGTGGCGGGCCTTCAAACATGCCTGGTGTAGGAACTGGACACAGCAGTGGCGACTTTTCCTTGAATCTGATCGCCTCCCAACTAGTAGAAGCTGTCACCATCTCGACCCAAGCCCAGCACTACCGGAAACTAAAAGCTTTTTCTGGGATTCTGCCGACTCCAGCGGGAGAAGAAGGGATCGAGGCCTGGAGGGAACATACGCTTCCCGCCATCGCGGAGTGGTCGTGTTCTGAAGCCAGCAAAAGACAAAGGCTGGTCGAGTGCCTCCGAGGCCCCGCCGCCCGGTTGGTACGGACTCACCGAAGCGTGGAAGGAGAAGTTACTGCCCAGGAACTAGTAGAAACGCTGATCCAGTCTTTTGCCAGAAAAGACGACGAGGATGAATTAATGGCTCTGTTCAAAGCTCTTCGCCAAAAGGAAGGACAGGATTTATCGGCCTTCGTTTGCGATCTACAGCTATCCCTGGGGACGCTTCTGGACAAACATATCATTTCCGCGGCCATGGCAGATCGATACCGCCTCAAACAGTTACTCAAGGGATCGCTACCGGATCACAACATAGCTATAATGATGCGGGCTGCACCGACCGCTGTAATACCCCCCAAGTACGGAGAATTAATGGAGTACATCCAAGGACATGAAGTGCAGCGACATTTCCACGAACCAAAGAAGGACCCAAAGCCACCATCAAGGGTGACCCCGCGGTTCCCGCTGCCCCGAAGGGTAAGAAATCTTCTGCCCCCGAGGAGGAATCGACTTACAAGCCGCCTGCCAGGGAAAGTCGTGCCCCTGAGAGGTCATCCTCTGGGTCCCAGGGATGCCCTGAGCGTCGCGAAGTAGTTTGCTACAACTGCGGGAAAAAGGGTCACTTCTCTTACAACTGTCCGGAGGGGGAGGACTCTCCGGAAGGAAAACCCCCCGACAGAAGAAACCCAGCCCGGTCGATGGTATGCCTAGTACAAACTGCCGAGTCGGGTCCGGAAACCCCATCGGAAACCACAGATGACCCTGCTGACGCCGGCCCCGGGGATGATGACCCCAACCGGGAAACTCTAAGCCAAGTAGGC
Source organism: Ascaphus truei (assembly GCF_040206685.1). NCBI lineage: Eukaryota > Metazoa > Chordata > Amphibia > Anura > Ascaphidae > Ascaphus > Ascaphus truei. Next base: position 7,998,712 of record NC_134499.1, read on the forward strand.
CCCGCAGCTGTCGTACGGGTATTACTGGAAGGGATCTATGCGGCGGCACTGCTGGACACGGGATCACAAGTGACTATCATATACCGCCCGTTCTATGACCAGCACCTCAGACACTGCCCCCTGAGAGCGGCCGATCATGTGAAAGTACGGGGGTCAAGCAATGAGGACTACCCAATCGATGGGATTGTAAGGGTTGAAATAGAAATACCCCAGCTGAACACCGGCAAGAGACACCCCATGCGTGTAGAGGCCCTGGTATGTCCGGAGCCTCAAGACCAGTACAAGTATCCGATCATCTTGGGCACCAACGCGGATATAGTACAAGCGGTGATCCGAGCCTATCTGAAAGAGACTAACGAGTTGCCGCCAGCCACCTCTCTCTTAGATCCGGTCCTACGAGAGGAGTGCAAACGGGTATATGCCCTGGAACGCCACGGGGATCTCTACTGCCGCCGACGAGGACTGACGACCATATTACCAGGGGGAGTGCAAAAGATGGCCGTCTGGTGTTGTTATCCTGAACGAGATGAGGGCGACCAGTTGTTCTCCCTGGAGAGTACGCCTGAAGAAGAAGAGTTTCAGAGAGGGTATAGGGTACTACCTGAAGTGAGGGAGTGGACGGCTAAGATCCCTCTCCGAACCCACGTGTATGTGCAGAATCTCTCCCCCTTCCCGATGGAATTTGATGCCGACCAGAAGTTAGGGTGCATTTATCCAGTCAGCCCTGTAGAAACCACGCCTCAGGTGAAGGCGGCGGTCGCGGAGGAACGGTTAGTCGATCTGGACTTCGACTTCGGTGAGTCGGCGCTGTCCAGCAAGTGGAAAGAACGGCTGACAACCCAGCTGCTCCAACGACGATATGTGTTCTCCACGAGTGAGATGGATGTGGTGTGAAGTCGCAGTGCCCAACATACCATTCGACTGAGCGATGCCACTCCGTTCCGAGAACGCTCGCGTCGCATTGCCCTGCGTGATGTGGACGATGTGAGGAATGCCCTACACGACATGGAGACCGCTGGGATTGTGACGGAGTCCCGGGGACCCTATGCGTCCCCCATAGTGGTGGTGTGGAAAAAGAACGGGTCCGTGCGACTGTGTGTCGACTATCGAACCCTGAACAATCGTACGATACCAGATCAGTACAACCTCCCGCGCATTGAAGAGATCCTGAACGCGCTGAATGGAAGCCAATGGTTTAGCGTGCTCGACCTCCGATCCGGGTATTATCAGGTGCCTATGACTGCGGAAGACCAAGAGAAAACAGCTTTCGTCTGCCCCTTGGGATTCTACCAATTCACACGTATGCCCCAAGGTATATGTGGGGCGCCTGCTACCTTCCAAAGGCTCATGGAGAAGACTATCGGAGACATGAGCCCGCGGGAGTGTCTTGTATACCTGGATGACATCATTGTCTTCGGAAGAACTCTAGAAGAGCACGAAGAGCGGTTACTTAAAGTGATAGACCGTCTGGGGAATGAAGGGCTGAAATTGTCCCTAGACAAGTGCCGGTTTTGCCATACTTCAGTGACCTACGTGGGACACATCGTATCCGCCCAAGGGATCGCCACCGACCCCGCCAAAGTGGAAGCGGTCGTGAACTGGCCTCGTCCCGAGAATGTCACGGAGCTGCAATCCTTCCTGGGATTCTGCGGGTACTACCGTCGGTTCGTGGAAGGATACTCTAGCAAGGCAAAACCCCTGAACAATCTGTTGAAGATATACCCCGAAGAAACCGGGAGGAAGACTGTATCTGCTCGCCAACCATTTGGCGATAAATGGACGTCTGAGTGCGAACAGGCCTTCTCGGAATTGAAGAAATGTCTGACCGAAGCTCCGGTGCTTGCGTATGCTGATCCCGAACAACCATACGTTCTGCATGTGGATGCCAGTCTCAATGGACTGGGCGCCGTCCTGCACCAGAAGCACCCCGAGGGTCTTCGGCCTGTCGCCTACATCAGTCGCAGTCTGACCCCCAGTGAACAGAGGTACCCTGTCCACAAGTTGGAGTTTCTGGCTCTCAAGTGGGCTATCACCGAGAAGCTCCACGACTACCTGTACGGTGTTGCCTTCGAGGTAAGGACGGATAACAATCCCCTCACATACGTCAACACCTCGGCCAAACTGGACGCCGCCGGACACCGCTGGCTGGCCGCCCTAAGCAACTACAGTTTCTCCATGAAGTATAAGCCAGGACCTTTGAATATAGGGGCTGATGCTCTATCCAGACGGCCCGGGTTAAGTGCTATTCCGGACGATGAGGAATGGGAAGAACTCCCAGGACCCGGAGTACGAGCTATGTGTAGTATGGCCGCCATCGTCCACGACCAAGTGGCCTTTTCAGAATTAAGAGTGGCCGACTCATTGGGATGCCGGTCGCAGGCTGTCCCAGCCGCCTACTGCGACCCAAAGGGGATGAACATCACGCATGACAAGATGTTACGGTGGAAAGATCTGGTAGACTATCAAATGCGAGATCCTGTTGTCAGTATCATCCGACAAGCCGTTGCCCGGAGGAATCCAACCCTTCTGAAGCGTGCCCCAAATGACTTAGTGGCTGTGCTCATGCGGGAATGGGAAAAATTCGAAATAGACAATGGCTTACTATATCGGGTGGTGCAATACCACAACCACCCGGATAGACGACAACTAGTTCTCCCTAAGAACTTACAATACCTGGTGTTGAGGTCCCTACATGATGATCATGGACATCTTGGGATAGAAAAGACCTTTGGGTTGGTCAGAGATCGCTTTTTCTGGCCCAATATGCGAGAGGCCATTGAACGTCACTGTCGCCGCTGTACTAGGTGTATACAGTGCAAGACCCTGCCTACACGAGCCGCCCCCATGGGCCATCTAAAAAGTTCTGGTCCCATGGACCTCGTGTGTATGGACTTTCTGTGTATTGAGCCTGATAGCCAGGGAATATGCAACGTGCTGGTCATCACAGACCATTACACTCGGTATGCTCAAGCTTTCCCTGCTAAAGACCAGAAAGCCATCACCGTGGCGAAGATATTATGGGAAAAGTACTTTGTACATTACGGCCTTCCCAACCGCCTTCACTCTGACCAAGGACGGGATTTCGAGAGTACATTGATCAGGGAACTGCTCAAAATGCTGAACATTGCCAAATCCCGAACGACCCCGTATCACCCCGAAGGGGATGCACTACCCGAACGTTTTAATCGGACCTTACTAGACATGCTCGGAACACTACAGAGTGCTCAGAAATCGGAGTGGAGTCGACACGTGGAAGCCTTGGTGCATGCGTACAATTACACCAGACACGAGTCAACTGGATTCTCCCCATACTTCCTATTGTTTGGGCGAGAGGCGAGATTGCCAGTGGATGTGCGTCTTAGAGTCTCAACGGATGGGATACATAATGCTACCCATTTCAAATATGTGCAACGACTCAAAGACAGATTGCAGCGGGCGTTCCAGCAGGCAGAGAAATCCACCACTAAGCTAAATGCTGACAATAAGAGGCGATACGACCATAAGGTCAGATATCGGGAACTTCGGCCAGGAGATGCTGTGTTGCTTCGGAACTTGGGCGTACCAGGCAAACACAAATTGGCCGATCGATGGAGAGACGGAGTGTATGAGATAGAATCCCAGATGCCTGGCCTCCCGGTCTATCGCATCAAAGACACTGACGGCCGGGTAAAGGTATGGCACCGCAATCATCTTCTCCCCATTCCACAAGTGGAAGAGGAAGAGACAGAGATACTGGCCACACCGCTCAACGGTGAGCCCGACTTATCAGAGCTGGGTCAAGAGACTGTCAATAACGAGACCCACTCTGAAACTCCTGAAGATCCTAGGGAAGGACCCTCTCAAAGGGACTGCTCCACAGAAGGGGCATCTCCCAGAGCAGCTACGGGTAAAGGGTCCCGTAGGCCAACACCTACTAAGGTGGCACCAACAGGCCAGCCTTTGGATCCACAGAGCCCGAGCTTTGTGCCTAACAGAGACTGTGCAGAGACATTTCTCCCCTCAAGGGAAGAGGCTGAGCCTCAGGACTGTACTTATTACTCCCCCGAGGGAGTTGCAGAAGAACAACTCCGACGGAGCCAAAGAATCAGGTACCCTCCAACTCGGGTAACCTATGATCAGATGGGGGCACCCCATTATGAGGCTCAGCAGTGCTCTCGGAGCAAGATCCAATCTGTGATTGTGATGCTCACAGAATTGTGTAATATTGTGTAGAGTCATGCATGTGCTAAGTTATGTTTTCAAATGCATTTTCATTATATAACTTTTGTATACAGTGGCGACACAGTTTATCGCACTGCGGCCAGATCCGCAAGCCGGGAGATTTCCCGGCTTGCTAGTGGCCGCCCCTCGGCGTGCCGCGCGTCATAGACGCGCGGTCACGCATCTTCGGGAGCGTGCGCCCCCTACACGCGCGTCCAGGGCTCCCCGAGGGAGCCCTGGTGTCCCGCGATCGCGGGACGGCGGCAGGGGGTTCCGGGGGACCCGGCGGACCCGGCAGCGGTAGGGAGAGCGCCCCGATCGGAGGGCGCTCTTCCGCTGCTTCGGCGCGCGCCAGGCTACTGCTGCGGCCAAGAACGGGCAAATGCTCGAATAAACTTGGCCGCAGCAGTATAGTTACATTGAGTTGTGTCCCAAGCGACGACGTTGGGGATTTTACCAGGGGGAGGATGTAGCCAGGTCACCCCTCTTACCCTAGAGACCCCCTCCTGGTTGCGCAGCATGGTCACGTGCACCGCCGAGATAGCGACGGCTGCTACCGAGGGTGGGGGCTGGAGCAGGGAGCCGCGCGTCTTCCCCTGCTTATGGCCGGTTGCCGGGGACGCGATCGGGCCGTTGCTAAGGCCGCGGTCGCGTCGCTAGGGTCCCGGCGGCTGGTGATTAGGGCGCCGCCATTCCACAGTACTCGCGCATGCGCAGGAAAGGCACTGGAGGCAGTGAGGGTCGCGCGAGTGCCGGAGCAGATAGGGAACAGTCAGGCAGCCCTAGGGAGCTCGCGCCTGCACAGAAGGGAGCTAACAAAAGCCTGTGAAGCCCTAGCCTACCAGGGAAGGCTCTTGAAGAGGACTACAAGTCCCATGAGCCCCAGCAGCGCCCCGTGACGCCAGGGAGCCAATAGGGCTGAAGAATCTCCCTGGAGAGGAGATTGATACATTTCGCGGGCAGAGAGCACATTGGCAGTTGGTGACTGGAGCAGCTAGGGGAAGGAGGTAGGGTGCAGGGGTTAGTGACTCTCTGCACTAGGCCAGCAATCCCCTAGGCCCCAGATAGCCCTGAGTCATCCTAGCTGAGTATTGTAGGGACAGGCCCTAGGTTAGGGACCCTGCCCCATTATCTATTGGCTAGTAGTGTACCACGAACATTGATCGGTTGCTAAGAGGGAGCTGGACTATCTCCACGGAGACCAAGCTAGCAGTGACTGCGGCCTGCTGGCAGCAGACCGACCCTAGCCAAAGTAAAGATTGTGCGGAGCTGCACCACACCTATGGTAACACCGTATGTTCCTCCGCACCCACAGTATAATCTGCGATTGGGGGGGGGGAAAACCCGTTACATATATTAGATAAATGAGAACAAATGCACTCCGTCGGGTAAACAATGGTGGGTGCAAATCCTATATGAGCAAAATAGGCAATACGATGCCGTGTGGACGAATATCAGAGGCAGCACTCCAGAAAGTAGTCAAAAGATTTGTATTAATGAGACATCATATCCACTGTATGCTCATTTGCATGTCATTCCCCAGAATCCCTTGCTGCAGTGGAAGTGCTGTGTGCTGGGTGATAATGGTGAAAAGCGGGGTTGCAGACCTGCCTAAGACATGCAGATGAGCATACAGTTGTATTTACATTTATATATATATATATATATATATATATATATATATATATATATATATATATATATGTATATATATATATGTATATGTCTGTATATACGTGTATATGTGAATATACTGGTGTCTGTATGTGTATATTGGTATATGTGGATATACTGGTGTCTGTATGTATATATGGGTATATGTGTGTATATGGGTATATGTGGATATACTGGTGTTTGTATGTGTATATGGGTATTTGTGGATATACTGGTGTATGTATATGTATACGGGTATATGTGAATATACTGGTGTCTGTAAGTGTATATGGGTATATGTGAATATACTGGTGTCTGTATGTGTATACAGTATATACTGTATGGATATACTGGAGTCTGTATGTGTATATTGGTATATATGGATATACTGTTGTCTGTAAGTTTACATCGGTATATGTGGATATACTGGTGTCTGTATGTGTATACGGGAATATGTGAATATACTGGTGTCTGTATGTGTATATGGGTATATGTGAATATACTGATGTCTGTATTTATATATGCGTATATGTGTGTATATGGGTATATGTGGATATACTGGTGTTTGTATGTGTATATGGGTATTTGTAGATATACTGGTGTATGTAAGTGTATACTGTACAGGTATATGTGAATATACTGGTGTCTGTATGTGTATATGGGTATATGTGAATATACTGATGTCTGTATTTATATATGCGTATATGTGTGTATATGGGTATATGTGGATATACTGGTGTTTGTATGTGTATATGGGTATTTGTAGATATACTGGTGTATGTAAGTGTATACAGGTATATGTGAATATACTGGTGTCTGTATGTGTATATGGGTATATGTGAATATACTGATGTCTGTATTTATATATGCGTATATGTGTGTATATGGGTATATGTGGATATACTGGTGTTTGTATGTGTATATGGGTATTTGTAGATATACTGGTGTATGTAAGTGTATACAGGTATATGTGATTATACTGGTGTCTGTATGTGTATATGGGTATATGTGAATATACTGGTGTCTGTATGTATAGACAAGTGAGATAGATGCTGCTCACCTCAAAATATGAACATAAGTGATACAATTAGCGGTGCTCCCGGGCGGGAACGGAAGCCTGTGATCAGTCCGGGGTACACGGTAAAAGGAACACAGAGCACAACGGATTTACAATATCCAAACTCAAATAAGTGCGCTGTGCCCTGTGTTCCTTTTATCGTCTGTATGTGTATACTAGCTGAGAGACCCGGCGTTGCCCGGGATGTAATGTTCCTGCTCTCCTCTCTCTCTTTTTCCCTGTCTGCCCTCTCCCTCTGCCCTCTCTCTCTTTCCCTGTCTCCCCCCATCTCTCTCTCTCTTCCCCCGTCTCCCCCCCCTCTCTCTTCCCCTGTCTCCCCCCTGTCTGTTTGTCTCCCGTTCCCATCAATCTAGCTCCCCCCCCCTTTACAGGTCCGGTCCCTCCCCCCCATTTACCAGTCCGGTCCCCCGACCCCTTTCCAGGTGGGTTTGCGCGCGCGTCAGTCGGTGCGTGTGCGCGCGCGTCCGTCGGTGTCAGTCACTGTGTGTGTCACTGTTTGTGTGTGTGTGTGTCACTGTGTGTGTGTGTCTGTGTGTGTGTCCCTGTGTGTCCTTTGGCCCGTCACTCCACCACAGGCCAATGAGAGGTGTGCGGGGGCGGGCGTGCCAAGGGACCAATGAGATTTCCCCTAGGGACACCGGACATCCAGACAGGCATACAGTGCTTTCACTAATATAGTATAAGACAGGTATCTATGGATATACTGGAGTCTGTATGTGTATATGGGTATATATGGATATACTGGAGTCTGTATGTGTATATTGGTATATATGGATATACTGTTGTCTGTATGTGTACATCGGTATATGTGGATATACTGGTGTCTGAATATGTATATGGGTATATGTGGATATACTGGTGTCTGCATATGGGTATATGTGCATACACTGGTGTCTTTGTATACAGGTATATGTGAATATACCGGTATCTGTATGTATGGTATATGTGCATACATTGGTGTACACTTGAGTCTGTGTGTATGTATTTGTGTGTGCTTATATACAGGTATGTATATGCATCCTTGTGTCTATACCTGCAGTGTGACAGTGGCACTGCAGCTGTAATATCCTTGGTGCTATAGCACGACTTTACTATTGATTTCAAGCGTAGCACCGTGTTGTGGATCGGGGCCTTAGACGGGCTCTATATACAGTATTTTGACACTACATTTCCAGTCTGCGCACATAAGACGCTCGTTAATAAGTTGGCTTTTCCCTGATGCAAGTCGTTAGACTGATAACTTTACAGAACTCACTCCCAGACACAGAATTGTATGCATTTAATTCTAATTAGTGCATGTAACCCCTCCCCAACGCCTCTCTCTGCTCCATATAACTCACCCCTATAACTCCTCCTATTACCCCATATAACCTCTCTATAACTCCTCCTATTACCCCATATAACCGCTCCCTATAACTCCTCCTATTACCCCATATAACCTCTCTATAACTCCTCCTATTACCCCATATAACCGCTCCCTATAACTCCTCCTATTACCCCATATAACCTCTCTATAACTCCTCCTATTACCCCATATAACCTCTCTATAACTCCTCCTATTACCCCATATAACCTCTCTATAACTCCTCCTATTACCCCATATAACCTCTCTATAACTCCTCCTATTACCCCATATAACCGCTTCCTATAACTCCTTCTATTACCCCATATAACCTCTCTATAACTCCTCCTATTACCCCATATAACCTCTCTATAACTCCTCCTATTGCCCCATATAACCGCTCCCTATAACTCCTCCTATTATCCATATAACCGCTCCCTATAACTCCTCCTATTACCCCATATAACCTCTCCCTATAACTCCTCCTATTACCCATATAACCTCTCCCTATAACTCCTATTACCCCATATATCCTCTCCCTATAACTCCTCCTATTACCCCATATAACCTCTCTAAAACTCCTCCTATTACCCCATATAACCGCTCCCTATAACTCCTCCTATTACCCCATATAACCGCTCCCTATAACTCCTATTACCCCATATAACCGCTCCCTATAACTCCTCCTATTACTACATATAACTTCTCAATAACTCCTATTGTCCTATATAACCGCTCCCTAAACGCCTTCTATTACCCCATATAACCCCTCCCTATAACTCCCCTATTACCCCATATAACCGCTCCCTATAACTCCTCCTATTACCCCATATAACCTCTCCCTATAACTCCTCCTATTACCCATATAACCTCTCCCTATAACTCCTATTACCCCATATATCCTCTCCCTATAACTCCTCCTATTACCCCATATAACCTCTCTAAAACTCCTCCTATTACCCCATATAACCGCTCCCTATAACTCCTCCTATTACCCCATATAACCGCTCCCTATAACTCCTATTACCCCATATAACCGCTCCCTATAACTCCTCCTATTACTACATATAACTTCTCAATAACTCCTATTGTCCTATATAACCGCTCCCTAAACGCCTTCTATTACCCCATATAACCCCTCCCTATAACTCCCCTATTACCCCATATAACCGCTCCCTATAACTCCTCCTATTACCCCATATAACCGCTCCCTATAACTCCTCCTTCTGCTCCATATAACCGCTCCCTATAACTCCTCCTTCTGCCCCATATAACCGCTCCCTATAACTCCTCCAATTGTTTAATTATGGAGGTTTGGGCTCTGTCATGGAACAAGAATCACATCCCTGTTTCACCCCCCTTTCCTTTGCAGCTTCTGCCTGTCAGTTCTTATTTCAGCTGCATGGAGTTTGCACACACACACTGTGCCTGTGTGACATGTAACAATGTTGCATTTCTTGCCTCTGGGCAAGTAATCAGTGAGTTGCTACTACAGCCCTGGCTTCAGAATAGTAGAAAGAGGACCGTGTGCTTTGGGGACACACAGAGGAGCTGCTACCCACAGCCTTTATGCTAAAGATTCAAGCAAGCAGCTTACACAGCAAATATACAGAATAGTCTCTGCACCCCAGGACAAGCAAGCAGCTTTACACTGCCAGACAGGGCAGCAAGCTTTATACAGCAAACTGCACACAGCCTGCACCTTACAAACAAGCAAGCAGATTTACACTGGTCACAGCCAGCAAACAACCCTGCACACAAGGCAGCAGCTTTGCAGACAGACAGTGCTTCTTACACAAAACTGATTGCCTTTCTCTGTCTGAGTTCACCCTCTGCACAGCTCCATAGTGAGGGATTACCATCTCACCTTACCCTGCGCACGTCCCTATGGCTAGCTCCATCAAGGGCCACGCTACCGGACACCCGCCAGGACACGGGTCAGAGCCACCGGACACCTGTGAGTACAGCAACACCTACGCTGAACGCTGCAGGACACCGCTCGGCATCATCTGAGACAGTCGCCCATCGCTGACACAGGTAAAAGACCGCACGCCACACGCACTGGCTAAAGGCCTACACACACCTACAGCATGGCAGAACTCAGAGCCTCACCAGATATCACGCAGGAGAGTGATCACTCAGACACAGAGACCGCTGCGCAACTGCAACAGGTGCAGGCAGACGCAAGGCCCAAACGGACAGTCACACTGACACAAAAGGCCCACGAAAAATACGAGACTGACATTGAAGCGCACCGCGCTAAATTAGAGTTGGCCTGGAACACTACCACACTTGGGATACGCAATGTCGCCGCCGCTGGCAATTCTGTACAACAGCTCGAGCAGGCAATAACTCAATTAAAGATAGACCACTTATGTTACCAAGGGCTGTCAGAGGCATACGTCACTTACTTGGCCAGGGCTAATACCGGCGAAAGCCTACAAGAAAGGGACTTACAGCACAATATTGACTTGACACGTGACAGCCGCGTACGAACCGCCATCGCAGACGCCCAAAGCGAGAGAAAAGAGCTCCTCCTGGAGACCGCATCGCAGCGCTCAAGCACATCCAGGCACTCATCAAGGTCAGCAAGATCAGCGCAATCTAACGCGTCCAGCGCAAGCACAAACGCTACCAAGGTGCGAGCTGCCGCAGAGGCCGCACATGCCAGGGCCGAATATAGTCGCAGAGAGGCAGCCATAAGAGCAGGAAGAGCGCGCATAGAAGAGGAGGAACAGACAGCCGCCGCTAATGCCGCCGCCACTACCGCCACTGCTACCGCTAATGCCGCTACCGCTGCTGCTGCCGCCACTGCTACCGCCACTGCTGCCGCTAATGCTGCCACCGCTTCCGCCGCTACTGCCGCAGCCACTGCGCGTAGGAAAGCCGAATTCGATGCGGAACTAGAGGCACTTAATCAAGAGAAGGAAGCCGCCGCCGCCATAGCCCAAGCTGAAGTCCTGGAAGCGGCCGCGCAACGGGACGGCGGGGAGCAACCGTGCAGACGGATAACCTCAGAGGATCCAGCCCAACGCACTGAAGACTACGTAAGGAGCCTCTTCAGTGTAAACACCAGCGCACCATCTCAACACGGATGGAGCGACTCCACAGACACCGAAGACTTGCTAGGTCCACGAGGAGAAGACGCTGTTCCTTCAGTGGTACATGCTTCCTGGGATAGCTACAGCCGCAACAGTGATCCACACGCCAGCGCACACATGGATGCACCACAACAGGCTCGCTATCCAGGTACACCCACACGGGAGAACACAGCTCATCACGCGTTCACGCCAAGGAAGAGGCGACCGCACGGACCCTCCCAGCAACTACCTCAGAACGGGACCAACACGCCGATGCCTCAGGCCTGACAGACATAGCCAAGTACATGATCCGGCATGACCTGGTGCAAACAGGACTCATCAGCTTTGACGACCGCCCTGAGAACTACCGGACGTGGAAGTTCACATTCAAGGACGCAATCAACAGCTTGGGCTTCTCAGCAAGGGAAGAGCTCAACCTGCTATCCAAATGGCTGGGAAACGAATCCAGGGAGCACGAGAGGAGGCTTCGGACGGCAAATGCGAACCACCCCAAAGTAGGCCTTGACCTAGTGTGGGAAAGGCTAGAAGAGTGCTACGGTAGCCCCGAAGCAGTCGAGGATTCGCTCTTCAAAAGAATCGACAGCTTTCCCAAGATCACAACTAGAGACTACTCGAAGCTACGAGAGCTCGGAGACCTGCTGCAAGAGCTGGAGGTTGCAAGAAAAGACCATTCCTTAACAGGTCTCAACGTCCTAGACTCAGCTCGTGGAGTGAGACCCATCCTGGAGAAGCTACCATTCAACCTCCAAGAAAGCTGGATTTCACAAGGCTCCAAATACAAAAGGGAGAAGCAAGTCGCCTTCCCCCCATTCTCATTCTTCTTGAGCTTCATCCGCGAAGCGGCAAGGACAAGGAACGATCCCAGTTTCATCTTGGGTATGCAAACCACACACAGTGCAAGCAGCCTGAGGAATGAGAGACCAGTGGCGAGATACGGTAACACTCAAACGCCCATCTCGGTCCACAGGATGGACGTGCCTCCCACGACCCAAACTACTCCCAGTCGGTCGCCGGAGACGAGGAACCAAGGGACCCAAACAGGGAATGTCCCATACACAAGAAGCCACACTCACTTAACAAGTGATTTGGGTTCAGGATGAAATCCCTAGAGGAACGCAAGAGGTTACTTGGAGAATTCAGAGTTTGCTTCAAGTGCTGCGGTTCCACGACTCACCTAGCCAGAGACTGTAAAGAAGAAATCAAATGTACAGTGTGCAAAAGTGACAAGCACATCGTTACATCCAGAGGCGCTGACACTCTACCAACTCAACAACCCATCCTCCGTAGCGGAGCATGGCGGGGAGGAAGGAGAAGGAGAGCCAACATCTGTCACATCTCAGCGCACCGAGGTGTGCGGAAAAGAAAGCGACAAAATGTCCTGCTCCAAAATATGCCTTGTCGCAGTGCACCCCCAGGGACAACCTGAGAAGGCTATTCGGATGTATGCAATCCTCGACGACCAAAGCAACAGATCATTGGCGAAGACGGAGTTCTTCAACTTGTTCAACTTACAAGACAATGCCTCACCCTACACCCTCAGAACCTGTGCAGGGTCAACTGAGTCAGCAGGGAGAAGAGCAAGCGGTTACGTCATATGTTCAGTGGATAACGGAGTGAAGATAGCTCTCCCCACACTCATCGAGTGCAACCACATGGCCACAAACAGGGCCGAGATTCCCACACCAGACGTGGCACGCCATTACCCGCACCTCAGAGGAATAGCCAACTACATCCTGCCGGTAGAACAAGGCGCCAAGATCTTGCTGCTGCTCGGTAGGGACATCATGGGAGTACATAAAGTCCGTAAACAGCATAACGGACCCCACAACGCACCATACGCCCAAAGACTTGACCTAGGATGGGTGATAGTGGGCAGCGCGTGCACTGACAAAGAGCACGGACAAGACTATGTTGACGCCCGCAGAACTGTGATAACAGAATGTGGACACACATCCCTCTCTGAACCATGTCTTGGCCATCTCCAAGTGACAGGAGGGCCAAGTGAAGAGAAGAGACAAGGTCATACCCCTGAGATCAACAAAAACATCCTCACATCAGGGAGACGTGACAATGGCTTAGGATGCTTAGTGGTTCAGACAACCAAGGATGATGAGTCGGCTCCACTGAAGGAAGAAAGTAACCTCCCAAAGGTGACCGACAAAGGGATTGTCCAAAAGACAATAAACAATCGGACGATCCTCCCGCGAGCAATGGCACGGCTAAGACGTACAGTTGTTCCTCTCCACAGAGTATCAAGCGACAAAGCAGCCAGCTGTCATGGCTGGCATAGCCGCAAAAGATTGCGCCCTACAGGTGAAGCCACAGTGTCAAAAAGACTGTCCTCTCACACGTCTAAAATGAGACAGTCACAGAGACATTTCATAAAGGGATTTACTAGGGCAAAAGAGACTGTTCTTCGTTACGTCCAGGGAGAAAATAACCCCCTGATGGCAGTTAATAAAGAGACACATAAACGTTTCACCAAACTACGTGGAGATGTTCTCGTGCAAGAGGAATGCACCGATGACCTACGGTGCACAGCGTTCCAGACATCAAGGGACGACGACAAGCAAACACCATCGAGGGAAGATAGAGGATTCCCGAGGTTCACAGTCAAGGAGATCTCCAAAGACGGACCATGCAGTTGGGTGACTCCGCTACCATTCCATTCACCAAAAAGACGCCTCCCAAACAATAGAGAACCTGCCATCTCTAGGCTCACTTTGCTCCGCCTCAACCCACAAAGGGAGTCGGAGACCAAGAATCAAATTGTGGTTTTCACGCGGAAGAGATTCCTTAGCGGACACGCAGAGCCAGCGCCTTCACCGAAGGAAGGTAAAAAATGCCGGCACCTCCCTTCATCTGGTGTTCACCACCGTCAGAAACCCAGCCAGATCTGGGTAACGTTCAGCTCTAATGCTCAGCACCAGGAAGCCTCTCCAAACGGGGCTCTACTCACTGGACCAGACTTGACAACCGGTCTTCCAGGGGCGTTGATCCGCTTCTGCAAGGAGCCAAAGGCCATCTCCTTCCACCAAAGGCCAGGTGATAGGGTGACAAACTAGCACGACTGACACATCCACGAGGTGATGCACTCTGTAGAGAAAACTACAGAGTCAAAGGGACTGTTCACTCACAAAGTTGAAAGAAAACAGTGCAAGAGACCTTTACACAAAGACATTGTGGTGCATCAAGCTAACCTAGAGCTGTGCATCCGCCTACTTCCCTTACAGAGATGGCGAAGGACATCTAACTGGGGGTACCGGCCGGTATTCCATCGTTATGTGGACATCATCTTTGCATTGTTATGTTGTTATATTGCACATATGTTCCACATATGCCTAGAATATAGTGGTATCTCCAGATACCAGACGGGGAGTGTCATGGAACAAGAATCACATCCCTGTTTCAACCCCCTCTTTCCTTTGCAGCTTCTGCCTGTCAGTTCTTATTTCAGCTGCATGGAGTTTGCACACACACACTGTGCCTGTGTGATATGTAACAATGTTGCATTTCTTGCCTCTGGGCAAGTAATCAGTGAGTTGCTACTACAGCCCTGGCTTCAGAATAGTAGAAAGAGGACCGTGTGCTTTTGGGACACACACAGAGGAGCTGCTACCCACAGCCTTTATGCTAAAGATTCAAGCAAGCAGCTTACACAGCAAATATACAGAATAGTCTCTGCACCCCAGGACAAGCAAGCAGCTTTACACTGCCAGACAGGGCAGCAAGCTTTATACAGCAAACTGCACACAGCCTGCACCTTACAAACAAGCAAGCAGATTTACACTGGTCACAGCCAGCAAACAACCCTGCACACAAGGCAGCAGCTTGCTACTACAGCCTCTGAGATCCTTACCAGAATGGGCTAGTCTGCCCTCCCCCCTGTTTTGTTCACAGATAGTCTGTCCCAAGACTATTCCTTTTACCCACATTGCTCCTCACTTCCTTTTCCACCCTGCAGACAGTGAGTACAGCACGCATTTCTGTTAGTCTCCTATGGCAAGGCCATCTCTTTCTACCTGTTTCTAACTACAAATCACTACTACACACCATCCACAAGTGCCTGTATTTACTGCTGCTTTTCCAATAAAGTGAAGGAATATTAGAGGACTTTGAGTGATTTGGAAAGGGAGCTGAGTTAATGCTATCTGGGGCAATTCACACATCACACGTGACCCTGGCTTCAGAATAGGCTCAGACCGGGGGAATTATACTATACACAGAGACACAGAATTTGATGTATTCTATTATAATCTGTGCATCACGTAACTCCTCCTATAGATATGCCCTGAGTAATACGCCCTGAATAATACACCCTCCTCTTCTCCCACTTCCTCCTCCTCTACCCCCCTTTCCCCCTCTCTCCCCCTTCCCCTCCTCTACCCCTTCCTCCTACTCTACCCCCCCTTTCCCGCCCTCTCTCCCCGTTCCCCTCCTCTCTCCCCCTTCCCCTCCTCTCTCCCCCCTTCCCCTCCTCTCTCCCCTTCCCATCCTCTCTCCCCCCTTCCCCTCCTCTGTCCCCCTTCCCCTCCTCTGTCCCCCCTTCCCCTCCTCTCTCCCCCCCTTCCCCTCCTCCCCACCCCACCCATTCCCCTCCTCCCCACCCCACCCATTCCCCTCCTCCCCAACCCACCTATTCCCCTCCTCTCTCCCCCTTTCCCTTCCCCTCCTCTCTTCCCCTCCTCTCTTCTCCCCCCCTTCCCCTCTACTCTCCTCTCCCCCTTCTCTTCTTCTATCCCCCCTCCCCTCTCTCCCCTTCCATCCCCCCACCCCCTCTCCCCCTTCCCCTCTTCTATCACCTCTTCCCCTAGCCTCTCCCCTT